>NC_142790.1:2011078-2211078 GCF_988280905.1 Pimephales promelas | reverse complement strand
TTAGACTCTGACAGAGAGAAAACGCTCATTGTTGGTAAATTCGATTGCGCTTATGAGAACGTGTGGAAACATTCAGTCTTGCTATCTGGGAAAGTCCTACATATCAGTAGCTGTCAATCAAACGACTGACAGGGGTCAAAGGTCAACCCTGACCTGGGGTGCTGAGAAGGTACTTAAATACTTTCAAAAGGCTCCGGTTTTTCTGTGATGGGGCATCCAGAGCCCATCTGGATCTGATGAGATGAGACGGGTGGATACCAAAGACAGAGGTCAACCCTCGTCCACACCGGCCTTTCCTCTCACTCCGCTCCCGAGGATCTCCTTTCCCTCAACACAGCACTGAGAACGACACATGTGGCCTATTAGACAATAAAGACTCATTCAGTTCAGCCCACCAGGAGCGGCCTTTGAAACAGAGAAACACAGAGCGGTTGAGGGAAGGCAGAAAGAGGCGTTTGGCGGAGGATCAGAGCGATCTAAAGGAGAAATCACTCCCTTCTTCTCGGGAAGACGTCCCACTGGCTCTTTTAGGGAATAATATACAGTATGCATTGAGAACCTTCTCCAAGGAAGAGGCCACAGCCGTTTGAACGGGGCCTCGGCTGTCTGGCTTCGTTTTCCGTTTCGAAGAATCCACTAGTATTGAAATAAAGCAGGTTTGGCAGATATTTCGTGGCCCATGATGCAAGGAGGGGGTCCAGAGCTCAGTCGGGAGTCTCGGGTAGACCGATTTTCCAATTCGTAGCGGCTCATATAAAAGCTCGCTTTCTTCCGGGCAGGAATAAATGTATTACATGTCTGACGGACTAACTGCTAGTGCTCTGGATGACAGTATCACAGAGGTGGAAAGAAGAGTACCCATCAGGCATGTTCACACTAGATGTTAGAAGCATTGAATCATCTCTAAAAGTTAAAAGCAATAACTTCACACTAGAGCCAGACCGATATATCGGCAGACCGATATTATCGGCCGATATTAGGCATTTTCCAAACTATCGGTATCGGCAGTTATAATGGCCGATAAATGAATATTTCAAAAATAAAATAAAAACGGACGAAACACGATTCAACCATGTCATGAGTGTTGGAGTTGTATAGTTTGTCCACCAGAGGGCGCTCTACACCGTTCCTGTTGGCAACACTCGTCGAGTTGGTCACGATACATACATTGCTTGAATAACAATTAAAAGAACATCCCCATCAGTTCTCTAAACTCAAATAAGCATGACAAAATTTGTGATTATCATAATAAATAAGTAAAATATCGGCCGATATATCGGATTTTAAAACCCAAAAATATTTGTATCGGTATCGGCCTTCAAAATCCTTTATCGGTCGGGCTCTACTTTACACCTTGAATATTTACAACATCAAAACCCGCTTACATGCACGTTCTTCACCCGGTTCAGCTTCATAAGCCGATGATGCATGTGATCATGTGATCATGTAAACCCTGCTTTCCTTCATTGGAGTAAAGTCAAGCATAAACCGATCATCACATCTACTGGAGATTTTTGCCCCAGTGCGGATTTCGCCCTGTATGTAAACACATTAAAGGTGTAGCAGAAAAAAAGGTCCCACTTTATATTAAGTGGATTTAAGTACTGTGTACTTACATAGGAAAATAAGTACAATGTACTTATTGTGTTCAGGTTGTATTGTAAAACACTTTTGCTGCTATTGAGGTGTGATATGGATAAGGTTAGGGACAGGTGTAGTGGTATGGGTAGGTATCAGGGTGGGTTAAGGTGTAAGGAAAGGGTCAACTGTGTAATTACAAATGTAATTACATGCAGGCATTTTCAAAATATAAGTACAATGTAAAAACATGTATGTACACAATAAGTCCAATGTATCAAAGTAGTAACTACAATGTAAGTAAATAGTACTTAAAGCCACTTAATATAAAGTGGGACCGAAAAAAAAAGATGTTTTTAAAAAATGTCCATGTCTATCTTTCTTCAGTCAAAATGAATGAAAACATTCCAGGATTTTTCGAACTCGTTCATCAAAATGAGCAAATCTTTTTTCATTCAACGAACAAAATGAACGAAATGACTCGGGAAAAGATTTGAAGAGTTCAGATGCAAAAGCCTCTAAATGCCATTTGAAATTTTCTTCTAAAATGATCATTTTTATCAAGCTTGTATATTTAAGTTCAGTAATTTCACTTAAATGGCAATGAAGATTACCTATTAATTGTCATTTAAGTGAAATTACTGAAATTAAATATACAAGCTTGATAAAAATGGTCATTTTAGAACAAAATTTCAAATGGCACTTAGAGGCTTTTGCATCTGAACTCTTCATTTGTTCATTTTGAGAACAGGAGAGTCACGAACGCGCGTCACAGAACAGAGCAAGGCAAGCATTTGAGCTTATAAAAACTTAAACTTTGTTATTTATTTATTAAACGAGCGATCGTTTCGCTTGATAAGACCCTTATTCATCGTCTGGAATCGTTTAAAGCCCTTTGAACAGTTTGCACTGAAACTGTCTTTTGGACCTTGAACCGTTTGGTTCCCATTGAAGTCCATTATATGGAGAAAATCCTGGAATGTTTTCATCAAAAACCTTCATTTTCAACTGAAGAAAGAAAGACGTGGACATCTTGGATGACATCGGGGTGAGTAAATTATCAGCAAAAGTTTTTTTTCTTTTTTTTCTAAAGTGAACTACTTTGAACTAAAGTGAACTACTACTATCCAGTTTTCTGTCTCTTATTGAAGTTCACGCGTCCTCACTGTGTGTTCAAGCGCATCCACACGGAGCGAGTGTTTCGCAGTAAAGGAGGAGGAAATATATCGCAAACTCAGACTCTTTCTAGAATCTAAAAATGATAAAAGTGCACAAGTCGTCGTGTACAGTCAAAATGCTGCATGAGAGGAGAATATATGAGCCTTATAACACTTTATTTAACATCACAACCGACAGAACAAATGAAATACTCTGCGTCAGATACGCTAATTATTACATTTTGACTACCAGGATATAACCTGATTTATGATTTATAGACTTGAAAATGTGGCTATTGGTTTGTAAACGCGGACACCAGGTTATTATAATAAGCAGATTTCTGTGAGTTATCAGTGTGTTGGTGTGGATGTAAACGTGCTCATTGAAGACACAAATGTACACTGTAAAAATGAATATGCTTGATCTAATCAATAAAATTGTGGCATCAGATTACAAGCAATATTATTTATTAAATTAAACAAATTAGAATTGAGTAATAGTTAATCAAATTAGCATTCTAATTAATTCTAATTTGTACAATTTAATTAATAATATTACACACCAACACACTGCATATTATTTTTTTTCAGTGTACTACAGTAAGGAACCAAATACTCCAGTGTGAAATTGAAGTTGAGTGTGTACAGCCATTCAATTCAATTCTCAGGTAACACTTTACTTGAAGGGGTGTGCATAAGATTGACATGACCTGACATATGCAATGAATATGAAGTAGGGTTTATGACAACTGTCATTAAGTGTCATTCGCTCAGTTATGACCGTTTTAATGCAAATATGACATGTCTTTGTTATGATGTCATTATGTTATGGTTTGTAGAGTTTGCGTCTAAAGCTCAAACGATGGTTTGTGTTTGCAGAATTCAAGCGAAGACGAGGGAGCTCCGAGAGCGACAGGCCAGAGAACGAGACTACGCTGAGATCCTGGACTTCAACCGAACCTTCAGCTCAGACGAGGAGCACACGTACGCTGGCATCGGCTCTCTGGACTCGTCTCTGGACAGCAGTCTGGATCTGAGCCATAACCCCGGTCAGGAGCGTCCTCAGAGTCCTCGGGACCTGCCCGTGCCCATCGAGGCGCTTTACGCTCAGGTCAACAAGCCCCGCAACGGACGCCAACCCTCCACAGACAGGTAAGATCTCCAAGACTTCATTCCTCAGGCATGACGTAACGCACAGGCTATATCTGAGCGCTCGGCTGACATAACAGGACAAAAACATGTTCTTGACTTGAAGGACGTAACCTTGGGTGTATATTTCTAAAGCTTTGCATAATGCAACGCTGGCGTGTTTTCGGGCTGTCGTGGGCTGTCAAATATTTATGTTTGTTTGAGGTTGGATGGGGTGAAGGGCACCCTCACTTTTGAAGTTTCTTTTATTAAGAAAGGTTCTCTGCAGTCCTCTGACTAATAGAAGATGTTCTCCCTTTATATTTGTCTCCCTTTATACGTTTTAAAAATGAAAAGCTGCTTTCATCCGCTCTTTGTAGTGTGAAAAAATGAAAGTCAAACAAACAGTGTTATCAGATTTCTCACCTGTGTCCCAGCGGCTGCTTTTATAGCACTGGTAAATCATTGATAATTCTCTGGATGGGAAGATTTAATAACCAGCAGCTCCTTTATTATCACGGATCATGTCAGATCCGCCAGCGTTCGCCTCGACGTGCACAGAATCTCTGGAAATTGTGAAAGGGAAAGAAAGTCGACTTTATACTACAAAAAAACATCATTTTTCCTTCCTGTGTTTACATATTTTCTATTGACCCTTGTGAAAGAGGAGTAAGCTCAATACTTTTATAAAGAGTGGTAACTGTGGAAATATTATGCTTTAATAAATATACTTGCAGTTTTCTATGGAAGCTTGTTTCCTCCACAGAATGAAAAATAAAAAAGGTAATTGCGCCGTTTTTTCTAATAGATATAAAGTCAGAATTGTGAGATATAAATTCAGAATTGTGAGATATAAAGTAAGAATTGCGTGATATGAAGTCAGAATTGCGAGATATAAAGTCAGAATTGAGCTATAAAGTCAGAATTGTGTGATATAAAGTCAGAATTGTGAGATATAAATTCAGAATTGGGTGATATAAAGTCAGAATTGTGAGATATAAAGTCAAAATTATGAGATATAAAGTAAGAATTGTGTGATATAAAGTCAGAATTGCGAGATATAAAGTTAGAATTGTGAGATATAAAGTCAGAATTGTGAGATATAAATTCAGAATTGCGTGATATAAAGTCAGAATTGTGAGATATAAAGTCAGAATTGTGAGATATAAAGTAAGAATTGTGTGATATAAAGTCAGAATTGCGAGATATAAAGTAAAAATTGTGTGATATAAAGTCAGAATTGTGAGATATAAAGTCAGAATTGTGAGACATAAAGTCAGAATTGTGAGATATAAAGTCAGAATTGTGAGACATAAAGTCAGAATTGTGAGATATAAAGTCAGAATTGTGTGATATAAAGTCAGAATTGCGAGATATAAAGTAAAAATTGTGTGATATAAAGTCAGAATTGCGAAATATAAAGTCAGAATTGTGAGATATAAAGTCAGAATTGCGAGATATAAAGTCAGAGTTGCGAGATATAAAGTCAGAATTGTGAGATATAAAGTCAGAGTTGCGAGATATAAAGTCAGAATTGTGAGATATAAAGTCAGAATTGCGAGATATAAAGTCAGAATTGTGTGATATAAAGTCAAAATTGTGAGTTATAAAGTCAGAATTACGAGATATAAAGTCAGAATTGTGAGATATAAAGTCAGAATTGCGAGATATAAAGTCAAAATTGTGAGTTATAAAGTCAGAATTACGAGATATAAAGTCAGAATTGTAAAATATAAAGTCAGAATTACGAGATATAAAGTCAGAATTGTGAGATATAAAGTCAGAATTGCGAGATATAAAGTCAGAATTGTGAGATATAAAGTCAGAATTGTAAAATATAAAGTCAGAATTGTGAGATATAAAGTCAGAATTGTGTGATATAAAGTCAGAATTGTGAGATATAAAGTCAGAATTGTGAGATATAAAGTCAGAATTGTGTGATATAAAGTCAGAATTGTGAGATATAAAGTCAGAATTGTGTGATATAAAGTCAGAATTGTGAGATATAAAGTCAAAATTGCGAGATATAAAGTCAGAATTGTGAGATATAAAGTCAGAATTGCGAGATATAAAGTCAGAATTGCGAGATATAAAGTCAAAATTGTGAGTTATAAAGTCAGGATTGCGAGATATAAAGTCAGAATTGTGAGATATAAAGTCAGAATTGCGAGATATAAAGTCAAAATTGTGAGTTATAAAGTCAGAATTACGAGATATAAAGTCTGAATTGTAAAATATAAAGTCAGAATTGTGAGATATAAAGTCAGAATTGCGAGATATAAAGTCAGAATTGCGAGATATAAAGTCAGAATTGTGTGATATAAAGTCAGAATTGCGAGATATAAAGTCAGAGTTGCGAGATATAAAGTCAGAATTGTGAGATATAAAGTCAGAATTGTGAGATATAAAGTCAGAATTGCGAGATATAAAGCCAGAATTATGAGATATAAAGTCAGAATTGTAAAATATAAAGTCAGAATTGTGAGATATAAAGTCAGAATTGCGAGATATAAAGTCAGAATTGCGAGATATAAAGTCAGAATTGTGAGATATAAAGTCAGAATTGCGAGATATAAAGTCAGAATTGTGAGATATAAAGTCAGAATTGCGAGATATAAAGTCAGAATTGTGAGATATAAAGTCAGAATTGCGAGATATAAAGCCAGAATTATGAGATATACAGTCAGAATTGTGTGATATAAAGTCAGAATTGTGAGATATAAAGTCAGAATTGCGAGATATAAAGCCAGAATTATGAGATATACAGTCAGAATTGTGTGATATAAAGTCAGAATTGCGAGATATAAAGTCAGAATTACGAGACATAAAGTCAGAATTGCATGTTAAAAAGTCCGAATTGTGAGATATAAAGTCAGAATTGCGAGATATTGTATAAAGACGCAATTGCGTGTTATAAAGTCAGAATTGCGAGATATTGTAAAAAGTCGCAATTATTTATTTATTTATTTTTTATTCAGTGGCGGAAACAAGCTTCCATAGTTTTCGGACACAATTGCAATTAAATAAAAAAGTATTATAGTTTAAATTAATATCAAATGGAATTTGTTGAACTTTAGGATGCTTTTCGACCCGGTTCGAAAAGTAGGACTTTTCATAATTACTTCTATTGTTTTTTGCAATATGGTTAAAGTGTACTCCAGCGAATGTATTGACAAACATTTATGTGAACTAAAATATACTTGGATGTCATTTCTATTGAAACTTGTATGACATATATTTGATATATTGCAGTAAGTTGCAATTATTTTACATTTAAAATATATGACATTTAAATGTAATATTGAATAACACACCACAGTTCAAATGTATTTTTTCAGCACATCAAAACATTTGGACTTCTTTAAAGCATGGCAAAAGATTATTAAAACACAGATACTTGTTTTAATAAATGCAATGTAAAGTAAGACTTGATTTGACTATTTTATTAAAACTACACTCTAAAAAATGCTGGGATTTTTCAACCCAAATATGGGTCAAATATGGACAGACCCAAATGTTGGGTTAAAAATGCAAATAAAAAATTTACAGTTGGAAGTTGGGTTAACATTTTAAATGACATTTTTAACCCAACATTTGGGTTTGTCCATATTTGACCCAAATTTGGGTTGAACAACCCAGCTTTGGTTAGAAGTGTGTTAAGTGGCCTTTTACTTCATTAATATTATGGCATATTACTAAATACCATTTTTTCAAATACACATTTAATGTTTTTTGACGTACACATTCATAATAAGTGCAACTCTTTTCCACAGTGAGAAACAGGAGGTTTGCGTTGGACAGACAAGTTTGAGTCTAAGAACAGTTGTGAAGTTGTTTCAGCTTTATCCGTCGTGTGTGTCGATGCCGACTTCAGACACTGTATATTTGATGCTGGGGATCGACCAACATGTGTTGTGGTGAAATGAGAGTATTTTTTAGATATATAGAAGCAATATATCCCTCAGTTTCCGTTTGGCTGTTTTACAGTATTTATGACAAATAAACTGCCATCAGTGTATGAGCAAACAAAGGGGAAGTCATTCCAGCATTATTGCAGTGTTCACAACGAGGAATTACCACAATTGCTCTATTAATCTTGTGGTTATGAAATGGTTAGCGGTTAGTTATGGAAATGCTATGAGTGTCTCTTTCCTAAACAGTAATGACTCTCTGTGGGTTTATGGAGGCGCAGTAATTGGCCCGTCACCGGCAGTGCAGCAGAGGCAGTGATTGACATGTGTCACTCTGGGTGTGTGACCTTTCCCAGGGTGCAGTGGGAAGGGGATTATTATTACGTTGCCAACTGCTGTTCTCCCAGCAGGATCGTTCCCTTCCCCCCGACCGTCAGGAGATCACCCGCTTACACCCCCTGCGATCCGGACACAGTGTGAATATGACAAAGTTTAGTCATCTGGCTAATCCTCGTGCCAGTGTCTGTGGTGGCAGTGAAAGGCCAGCGCCGGTCCCCAGAGCCACGACTATTATTGGCAACACAAGCTGCATTCACGCATTTATTTATACTGACTGACTACTAGAGTATATTGCTATAATGTAAGGAGGCATTTCATTTATCCTAATACATATATATATATATATATATATATATATATATATATATGAAGAGTTCAGATGCAAAAGCCTCTAAATGCCATTTGAAATTTTCTTCTTTAATGATGATTTTTATCAAGCTTGTATATTTAAGTTCAGTAATTTCACTTAAATTGCATTGAGGATTACCTATTAATTATCATTTAAGTGAAATTACTGAACTTGAACATATAAGCTTGATAAAAATGATTATTTTAGAAGAAAATTTCAAATGGCACTTAGAGGCTTTTGCATCTGAACTCTTCATATATATATATATATATATATATATTAGGGCTGTCAAATTGTTTGACGTTTGACTGCCCTAATATATATATTATGCCCTAATATATATCGACAGCAATCGTTTGACAGCCCTAATATATATATATATATATATATATAATGCTGGGTTGTTTGAAACATTGACAAACCAGACCGTTGATTTTAATTGTGTCAATTAAAATTTTTAGTTTTTTTCCGTCCATATTTGACCCAAAAATAGTGTACACATTGGTTAGAATGAAATTATTTAAACAAGTATTAATAAATATTCATAATAATATTAAAATGTTCTTTATATTGTAAATTATTTACATATTATTTTGTATCATCACAACACCAACAACAACATTAAGAACAACAACAATAATTATAATGATGCTAATTATAATAATAGGGTAGATTGTTTGATTATTTGTTTACTTATTTACCCTTACTAGGGTAAATTACATTAAATTACATTTAGGGTTAATTACAGGTAAATGTAGGGTAAATTACATTTTTAGGATTAAATAAACAACAACAACTACTATTAATGTTATTATTATTATTATATTTGCCAGTGACTATTTTATTAATGTATTTATTTATTTTGTTTAAATATTAATAAATCAGATGCCTGAATTATTATTATTATTATTATTAGTAGTAGTAGTAGTAGTAGTAGTATATTATAATAATTAGATAATAATAATTCTAAATAATAATTAATCAGATGCCTGAATTATTTTTAATATTATTATATTAGTGACTGTTTTATTTATTTATTTATTTATTTATTTTGCATGTGTTTAAGTTTGAAGGAAGAGAACAATTAGATTAAGTGTTGTTTAATGACGCTCCTGATATTGTAAATTGGAAACTTGCGGGCTTGGAAACAACGGCGGTCCTGCAAGATTCATAATAACTGTTTAATAAATGGCTGTTCTGTGCATATCCCGCTGTTGTTTCTGATGACAAGAAAAGACACGCACTGAAGGATACACAAAAAAGTCCAGAAGATGCATTCATAGAAACTTTGAATATGTGAAATTCATATCACGTTCACTGAAATTAACTACAAATCAGGTTGCTCAAATTCTGTAATCATTTTATGAATTCTTGTTCCTTTTCTATTTATTGATCAAATAATTACCCAGAAGCAAATATAGATGTTTTCAGCTCAGTTTGTGGCATTCTATCTTATTTTATTTCTCTCTAATTGCTGTCCAGGGTGAAGGATAAGCAGGAGTTTAGGAGACTATCAGTGGGTGATCTTAAATACACACAGTACACTGAAACTTCTTTCCTTTTTAAATTAAAATCATAAAATGTTTATTTCAGCAAACAGTCATAAAGCTCGACTCAAACTTGGCATCTGATTACATGCACATCATCTGTGTATATTTTCACTTCACACTGCTTTGCATATCACTTAGAATCAAACGTTTGAGAAATGCGTTGTAATATTTGTCGTCGCTCTGGAATAAATTGCATACTTTCATTTGTGTTTGGCTGCGAGGGCTGTAATCTATGTAAACGGCGTAATGCATTCAAATTCTAGACAGTCACATCACTCGCCCGACTCCCTCAGCGGATCAAAACAAACCCCAAACTAACATTTGCATTTCTAAATGAAAGCTAATAGAAGTTTCACAGCTCGAGTGAACGTCACCTTTAGCTCATTATAAAGAGATACGTGGGATTTGGCGAGAGTTAAAAGTTTTCTCAGGACATTGAAGTGTTTATTCTCTTAAAGAAGTGGCGCAGAGGGAACGTGATTTCATCTCTTCACAGATAACGCCAGTGAGGAGGATTTCCTGTGTAACGTGCACAGAACAGGAAGTGGACCAGACTCAGAGACCTGTCAATCACAGCCAACCATGAGGCCTGGGAACTGCAAAAAATGCTTTCTTATGTGTGCAATAATGTACGAGAGGCTGTGCTGTATCATGAATAAGTCACGGCTGAGGGCGTTGTTAGGCCGTGTGTCCACCAAAGCGTTTTCCAAGCACCTGCACTCTCAGAAAAAAAGGAACAAAAAAGCTGTCAATGGGGTTGTACCTTTTCAAAAGGTAAACTTTTGTCCATTTTAGTTGCTAATATGTACATTTTAGGTGCTAATATGCACATTTTAGGTGCTAATATGCACATTTTAGGTGATAATATGCACATTTAGGTGCTAATATGTACATTTTAGGTGGTAATATGCACATTTTAGGTGATAATATGCACATTTTAGGTGCTAATATGCACATTTTAGGTGCTAATATGTACATTTTAGGTGCTATTATGTACATTTTAGGTGCTAATATGTACATTTTAGGTGGTAATATGCACATTTTAGGTGATAATATGCACATTTTAGGTGATAATATGCACATTTTAGGTGCTAATATGCACATTTTAGGTGCTAATATGTACATTTTAGGTGATAATATGCACATTTTAGGTGCTACAATGTACATTAGGTGCTAATATGTACATTTTAGGTGCTATTATGTACATGTAGGTGCTAATATGTACATTTTAGGTGCTATTATGTACATTTTAGGTGCTATTATGTACATTTTAGGTGCTATTATGTACATTTTAGGTGGTAATATGCACATTTTAGATGCTAATATGTACATTTTAGGTGCTAATATGTACATTTTAGGTGCTATTATGTACATTTTAGGTGGTAATATGTACATTTTAGGTGGTAATATGTACATTTTAGGTGATAATATACACATTTTATGTGCTAACATGTACATTTTAGGTGCTAATATGTATGTTTTAGGTGCTAATGTACCATTAAGGTACTAATATGCACCCTTTAGGTACACAAGTGTATCTTTTGAAAAGGTACAGCCCCAGTGACAGCTTTTGTACCTTTTTTTCTGAGAGTGTGGCGTATGTTTTCAATTGTTTTCAATGGGAGCGCCGCGTTTTTTAAACGCCATGAGCGTAATGAGGCACGGAACGTTTTTTTTTTTTCACGTTGAAGCGCCCAGCGCCCAGCGTTTTTTACTGGTCGCGAGAGTTGAAGAATGTTCAACTTTGGGTAAAACGCAGCACTCATCACTGTCACTTAACATTAGTTAATGCACTGTGAACTAACATGAACGCACAATGAACAGCTGTATTTATATTAACTTACATTAACAAAGATTAATAAACACTGTAACTAATGCATTGCTGATCGTTAGTTAATGCATTTACTAATGTTAACTAATGAACCTTATTGTAAAGTGTTACCATTTTTCCTACTCTATCGGCAGATAATTTTGCATTTTTAAAGCCACAAACTTACTTTTGACTCATTTCCCCATAAAACAAGACTTAATATCGTATGCATTTTTACTTCTTTAGTAAATGCATCTTTATTTGAGGACTGGAAACACGACGGAAATACTAAGAAAAGCATGTTTGCAGTGTATCAGAATCTCAGGTCAAATTTCATTCATTTTCCCAAAATCAAAAGAAATGTTTGCATTGCCTCAGTAGAAGTCCAAAGCCCCCGGTGGATCGCCGTGTTAACCCTGTTTGCATTTGTCGGATCCAGCCTTAAGTCGCATAACCCTTTTGTCCCACGTACAGTTCACTGGCTAAAACTCGTAACTCAAAGCTCTTGGCATGCGGTTCTGAGAGTTAGGCGATGTTGAATCTCTGATACGCCTGAGGGGAAGATCTACCACCGCTGTTTACTCCAGACTTCAGTTCGGGAACACACTCTCTATTCCCAGCAATCACTCACATCTGCTGTGACGTTTCATTACGGATGCGTGTCGTGTGGACAAAGAGAGAGAGAATGCAATTGACACTGTTAATTTTCCAGCATGCTCAAATAAACCTGGTCACCGTGCATTCGCCACAGCCAGTGCACAAGCCATTGATTTATTGGTATTAAAAGGTGAGGTGAAGCTGTTAACGTGGAGTGTGTCGGATACGGGCTCAAACCGTGGTGCCGTCATGAGAGAGAGTTGCGTGCCGAGGGCTCGTGGGAAAAATTCAATCAACCTATTAGAGGTCACAGTCATGCAAACATCTGCAGCCTGGGATTGTTAACATTTGCATGCGAGTTCTTGTCTACGCGGCAATAACCCATGTCTACAAAATCAATGAAAGCCTTTTTATTTTATTTTTCTTTTTTGCCCAAAACACATCCAAAGAAGACACCGTTCAGATCTTTCAAGACAAAAACCCTCAGCGGAAACGGAAAAAGCGCTTTATCTGACCATTCTGCAGCTGGATAAATACACTCAGACAATTACCACATGTCTGGGTCCGGTCGGTCTGCGTTTAACAGCGTCCCAGCCGAAGGTCAGAGTGCCAGTAAAGCGTGGAGAGTCCCTGTAAAAGGCTCGGTAATATTGGGCCTGGACTAGTGAATTTACAGTCCTCCTGCTTTTACAGTCACTCCATTATCCCGATTCTCCCTTTATTACTGCCGTTTCATTGGTCCCCTTTGAATGAATGAAAGGCGGCTTGGAAACGAGTCCAAAACCCGTAGATGTGTGTTAAGAGGCAGTGAGGTTTCATCGCTTTACCTCACAGACCTTAGTCACGCTACATTTCAGATCAATTTGATACGAAACAAAACAAGGTTATTAGAGATGGAAGTACAGCCCGTTCAATATGTTCTGCTGTCGACCAGCCAAACATGCACAAGTGTGGGAAAACATTTAGTGGATAGAATCCTTTTTAAATCGGGTTGTGGAAAAAAAAATTGTTACATTAGATGTTTTATCGGATCATGAAATTATATGGCAGGTGCTCAAAACATAAGACGTCGGGCTTAAAGTGACTACATTGTGAGAAATGCACCAATGAACTGTTTAGTAAAACCTGGAATATGTATTAGGAGAGAAGGTTAAATATTTTTGTTATGTTGTCTTTAAGTCTAAATTTAGGGATACTAACGTTAAGCTAATTATTATCATTCAACAGCAGGTGTTTTTGGTGTTTTTTTTGGAGTTGTTTTGCTTTGTTTTTTATTTTGTTTTGTTTTGCTTTTTTTGTTTTCCGTTTTGTTTTGCCTTTTTTGCTTTGTGCGTTTTGTTTTGCAGTGTTTTAATGGTAAGCCATTTTAATTGTAGTTAATTTTGAAGTTGTGTTTTTTTGTTTAGCATTTTGTTTTGCTGTGTTTTTTGTTTTTCTTTTTTTTTCTTTTTTTTACTTTGTGTTTTGTTTTGCTGTGCTTTAATGTTAAGCCATTTTAATTTGAGTTAGTTTTGAAGTCATGAAATTATATATTTTCTTTTTTTTTTAATTTTTCATTTCAGTTAACCGAAATGTTCTCATTTAGTCCATTAGCGTTAGTGATAATAACAGTTGTGTGTTGGTGGTCATGTGCGCATCTGAATCTTTAAATCTGAGCCGAGCGAGACATGCCTCTGTCTAAAAGACCTGATTTCAGTCTGTTCAGTTTAACACAGCATTGAAAGAAAGAGTAGTTTCTGCATTTTGCATTTGGATGTCAGAATAATTAATGGTTTGTGTGCCAGGAATCGTTTCGGAATCGAATCACGACATTGGAATGAATTGTGACTTAATGAATGTACAATACTCAAGTTAAAGTCTATTGTCTCACATACACACAGTGGGTCGGGTTAGTGTGTGTGTGTGTGTGTGTCACATCTTTGATGCACATGATTTGATTGACAGCTGCTCCCATTAGAGCAAGACTCTGTAAGCTCCTCTATGTCAAGGTGAGATGTGAGAGAGAGAGAGAGAGAGAGAGAGAGAGAGAGAGAGAGAGAGAGAGAGAGAGAGAGACCATCACCTCTCTACTTCTTTTTTACTCTAAATCCCATATATTCCTGACTTTGCACACTACTAAAAGGATCTCAATAGCTGTTGATAAATGTTAGCAGCTGCCATTTTGTGCTGGTAGCAATTTGACTTTTTGGTTTTGTCTTCTTTATTTGTGTGTTTTGTTATGGGTTTGGGATATGTGATGGTAGGGGACGATAATTGGCCCAGAAGGCCATTAATCCCAACAGACGAGAGCTCTTCACATCTCTGAGCCGACTCTTTGACGGTTCTCCTGCTGTGTTAATGTCTCCGCTCGTGTGGCACTGCACACTTTGACCACTAGGCCATCAGGGAATTGCCTTTCTTTGCATTTTGTGGGATTTTGTAGGCAGAAATGCATTAAAAGCACAACCTCGTGTCTCCAAAAACGCTACTTTTATGGAAATGGGGAAAAAAAAACACTGCATTTTTTAAATAACTTTACACTGCATTGTCAATGTTTATATTATGGCTTTATATATGGCCAGACACTTGCATGAGCCATTATTATATTATTAACATTTTACCAAAACCAAGCTCAAATGGTGTTTTGACCAGAGAATTTAAGAAATCCGTCATTAGAACGGCTGCATCTTTGTTAGTCAGGTTTTCATCAACTTACGGGTTATAAAGTTTATTGTAGTCATAGTCATTCAGTTTGTTTTTGTCATTTGGACCAAATCTCGCTTATTAAAGATACTTAAAGGCAGTATTGGCATTGATGAATGCAATGCTAAGACTCTACCCCACTCCTCAGGTTTTGCTAGGCGGTTGCTATGGTGTTGTTAGGCAGTTGCTAGGGTGTTCTGGTTGGTTGCTATGGTGTTGCTAGGGTGTTCTGGGTGGTTGCCAGGCGGTTGTTAGGGTATTCTGGGTGGTTGCTAGGGTGTTTTAGGTGGTTGCTATGGTATTCTGTGTGGTTGCTATGGTAAACTAAACTAAAGTAAAACACAATACAATATAATGCGTGGTTTAAAACGTGTTTTTAACATAATGCATTGAGCTCTGTTTTTACAGACTTGTCTCAGAGTATGTAGTATATAATTTGATATAATTTCAATCAATGTTGTGTCACAATTTGTCACATTACTGTAGGGAAATAGGTTGTGAATGCTGTTTCATGTGGACTTTATTATAGAAAATAGTTAAATTGGCCTAGGGGAGTGTGTTGGACTTCCCGTATCCGAAACCCTCTGAGGTTTTCCAGCCGTGGATTCAGAGCTCGTCAAGTCATCATTTTACTCCTGGATGCAGTATCGCTCTGTCATAAAGGCATTTTCCTCTCCCATTACAAATGAGATTATGAGATTTACTTACCCGATATTGCAACCGCAGCTCTATTGCATTAGCAGCATATATTCACCTCAATTAATGTCGAACTAAAAGTTAATCTTAATTGCGGTGGTGATTTTACTTTATTTATTGTCATTTGTTCTCTTCTTAAATCAATTACAGCACCATTATATCTCTGCGCATCTGGAGTGCACTCGTTTAAATAGTTTGTTGTAATAATTCATGCGTAAATATATGAACTCTTGGAGATGGTTTCATATGTTGATGTGCGTGAATGTTTAATCTGTTCTTTCATTAAGCCCGAGGGAAAGTATTATCTCATATATATGTCTGAAGCACACAGTCTTAATGGCGCTGGCTTTGATTACGGCAGTTTCAGATGCTGACATCAGCAGCAACACGGCCGTCTCTCTCGCTCAGGACTCTCCGGCTGAGATGGCCTGCTTCGAGACCTTGCTTTTCCTCTCGGTTCTTTGTTCATGAAAACAGGCTAGTTTAAACGAGTGTGTGTGTACCTACTATATTTGTAACTATATTTTGGGGACAAATTTGTACCCAGAAGTGACCAAATCCTGACAATATCTACAAAAACTCCTTTAGGGACGTCCTCAGCTGTAAATCTGGTATACAAATAAAGTAATTGAAGGTAAAAATGTACGAAAGTTTTGTGTGATGGGTAGGTTTAGGGGTCGGGTTAGTGTGTGTGTGTGTGTGCGATGTTTTGGTTTAGGGGTCGGGTTAGTGTGTGTGTGTGTGTGCGATGTTTTGGTTTAGGGGTTGGGTTAGTGTGTGTGTGTGCGATGTTTTGGTTTAGGGGTTGGGTTAGTGTGTGTGTGTGCGATGTTTTGGTTTAGGGGTTGGGTTAGTGTGTGTGCGATGTTTTGGTTTAGGGGTTGGGTTAGTGTGTGTGTGTGCGATGTTTTGGTTTAGGGGTTGGGTTAGTGTGTGTGTGCGCGATGTTTTGGTTTAGGGGTTGGGTTAGTGTGTGTGTGTGCGATGTTTTGGCTTAGGGGTTGGGTTAGTGTGTGTGTGTGCGATGGGTAGGTTTAGGGGTCGGGTTAGTGTGTGTGTGCGCGATGTTTTGGTTTAGGGGTCGGGTTAGTGTGTGTGTGCGCGATGTTTTGGTTTAGGGGTTGGGTTAGTGTGTGTGTGCGCGATGTTTTGGTTTAGGGGTTGGGTTAGTGTGTGTGTGTGCGATGGGTAGGTTTAGGGGTCGGGTTTGTGTAGGTTTAGGGGTCGGGTTTGTGTGTGTGTGTGTGTGTGCGCAATGTTTTGGTTTAGGGGTTGGGTTAGTGTGTATTTGTGTGTGTGATGGGTAGGTTTAGGGGTCGGGTTAGTGTGTGTGTGCGCGATGTTTTGGTTTAGGGGTTGGGTTAGTGTGTGTGTGCGCGATGTTTTGGTTTAGGGGTTGGGTTAGTGTGTGTGTGTGCGATGTTTTGGCTTAGGGGTTGGGTTAGTGTGTGTGTGTGCGATGGGTAGGTTTAGGGGTCGGGTTAGTGTGTGTGTGCGCGATGTTTTGGTTTAGGGGTCGGGTTAGTGTGTGTGTGCGCGATGTTTTGGTTTAGGGGTTGGGTTAGTGTGTGTGTGCGCGATGTTTTGGTTTAGGGGTTGGGTTAGTGTGTGTGTGTGCGATGGGTAGGTTTAGGGGTCGGGTTTGTGTAGGTTTAGGGGTCGGGTTTGTGTGTGTGTGTGTGTGTGCGCAATGTTTTGGTTTAGGGGTTGGGTTAGTGTGTATTTGTGTGTGTGATGGGTAGGTTTAGGGGTCGGGTTAGTGTGTGTGTGCGCGATGTTTTGGTTTAGGGGTTGGGTTAGTGTGTGTGTGTGCGATGTTTTGGTTTAGGGGTCGGGTTTGTGTAGGTTTAGGGGTCGGGTTTGTGTGTGTGTGTGTGTGTGTGTGTGTGTGCGCGATGTTTTGGTTTAGGGGTTGGGTTAGTGTGTATTTGTGTGTGTGATGGGTAGGTTTAGGGGTCGGGTTAGTGTGTGTGTGTGTGTGTGTGTGTGATGGGTTGGTTTAGGGGTCTGGTTTGTGAGTGTGTGTGTTTGTGTGATGGGTAGGTTTAGGGGTCGGGTTTGTGTGTGTGTGTGTGTGAACTCACATTCAGTCCAGTTTAAACAAGTGTGTGTGTGTTTGTGTGTCGCTGCTGAGTTGTGGTGATAATCCAGAGCCGCTCACAAATGCGTTGTGCGCTGATAGCCTGTGGTGTCTTGGAGGCGAAAAGCGAAGTGAATTATCCAACATGTCCGGTTTCATCCCTTGGTCCGTTTTAGCGAGAGGCCCTCTGGGATGGACAGGAGAAGATGGAACGAGAGTCGAGCAATTTATTCTCCGTTTGCACCATTACTTTCATTTAGGAAAGCAAACAGACTGAAACGAGAGCGGCGCGCACATCCCAACTACCTCATCGCACACGTATGCAAACACACACGGGAGCGCCGACAGAAACGGACGGCCTCATTAGAATGCATGTACAGTATGTTTGAGAGACACTGAAAGATGCTCTAATGAACTTCCAGCGGGAAGATGAAAGCTGGGAACGCATTGTGCTGGCCTGCCAGATGAAACGCAATCAAAGTGAGTTTCTTCGTCCCACATCTGGGCTCAAAGCTCAGCAAACACACTCTTCATCTCTGACTGCACCCGGCCAAACAGAACCTCTGCTGAATACACATGGGTGGGAATGAGTTTACTCTCATTTTAAAACTAATTCTACGCTCTATTAACACTGTTTGGTTTGTGCAAAGAGAGACTCGCCTTAAAATATCAGTGCACGTCCAGTTCTCACTGTTAACTAGTTTCTTATTAGCATGCATATGACTAGGATATTGACTGTTAAAGCACATTTTAATGCCTTATTCTGCATGAACATTTTCTATATTCCTAATCCTTATACCTAAACTTAACAACTACCTTAATAACTAGTATTAATTAGCAGTTTATTGAGGCTAAAGTCGGTTAATAGTGGGAATTGGATCCTAAACTAAAGTGTGACCATATACAGTATGTATATACACTCACCTAAAGCATTATTAGGAGCACCACACTAATACTGTGTTTCACCCCCTTTCGCCTTAATTCTACGTGGCATTGATTCAACAAGCCTCCTTTAGAAATGTTGGCCCATATTGATAGGATAGCATCTTGCAGTTGATGGAGATTTGTGGGATGCACATCCAGGGCACGAAGCTCCCGTTCCACCACATCCCAAAGATGCTCTATTGGGTTGAGATCTGGTGACTGTGGCGGCCATTTTACTACAGTCAACTCATTGACATGTTCAAGAAACCAATTTGAAATGATTCCAGCTTTGTGACATGGTGCATTATCCTGCTGGAAGTAGCCATCAGAGGATGGGGACATGGTGGCCATAAAGGGATGGACATGGTCAGAAACAATGCTCAGGTAGGCCGTGACATTTAAACGATGCCCAATTGGCACTAAAGTGTGCCAAGAAAACATCCCCCACACCATTACACCACCACCACCAGCCTGCACAGTGGGAACAAGGCATGATGGATCCATGTTCTCATTCTGTTTACGCCAAATCTGAATGTCTCAACAGAAATCCAGACTCATCCGACCAGGCAACATTTTTCCAGTCTTCAACTGTCCAATTTTGGGTAGCTCTTGTCGCCTCTTTTTCCTATTTGTAGTGGAGATGAGTGGTACCCGGTGGGGTCTTCTGCTGTTGTAGCCCATCCGCCTCAAGGTTGTGTGTGTTGTGTCTTCTTCACAAATGCTTTGCTGCATACCTCGGTTGTAACGAGTGGTTATTTCAGTCAAAGTTGCTCTTCTATCAGCTTGAATCAGTCGGCCCATTCTCCTCTGACCTCTCGCATCAACAAGGCATTTTGGCCCACAGGACTGCCGCATACTGGATGTTCATTCTTTGTAAACCCTAGAAATGGTTGTGTGTGAAAATCCCAGTAACTGAGCAGATTGTGAAAAACTCAGACACCAACAACCATGCCACACTCAAAATTGCTTAAATCAGCTTTCTTTCCCATTCTGACATTCAGTTTGGAGTTCAGGAGATCGTCTTGACCAGGACCACACCCCTAAATGCATTGAAGCAACTGCCATGTGATTGGTTGATTCGATAATTGCATTCATGAGAAATTGAACAGGTGCTCCTAATAATCCTTTAGGTCAGTGTAAATTCTGTATATAGATTTAACATAAAATGCACAATATATCAATAACCATTTGGAAGACACCCCTCATGAAATTAAACATGCATGCAATGAAGTCATGTGACAATGTAGCATACTAGTTTTTTGAAATCACAATTAAATACTGCTTCACATCCTATTTTTTTTTATATTCTGTACATACATATAATCTGTATGTTATTGTTCAAATCTGAACATGGCTTTTGTCAATAAAGGCGCAAACATTTTCAAATGTGTGTATTAAGGCGAGTAAAATATAATGACTAATGCGTATTGTAGACTCTGGGAGCATTTTTAATAAAGCAGCCTATAAAATTGCATCATTTGTGGTACAAATAATGTCTAAAATGCAATTAACTGTGCCCAAGAAACTAAGACGAGTTATTTTCTTCTTGCCCCAGGATGTTATAAAAGCAAATACAATCAAGAGAGGAATGCCTAGTGCTTTATTCGATTCCTGATGGCAAAAAGATCTCATCTTTAACCCTGCGTGACTCCATGACGAATGCAGGCTCATATCCAGTGTTTTATGTTTGAGAGAGACCTGTGCTTAGATATTAGATATCGCCGTAATGGCCTTTTCTGGGTCACCGACGGTTCTTTCTATTTCCCGTCTTCTACTGTACGTCTGAGATCTTCTCGACAGTTTTCATATGATGGATAACCCAATTCGCTAACGCAATCACAGATCCCTCAGCTAGCATAACATCCCGGCTCTCATTCCCCCGTCACACACGCCTCCCCCAAAAATAGCGTCAGTAATAAATGTGATTGGAAAAGCAGGAGTGTGATGGAAGAGTGCAGGGCGATCTGAAATCACAGCAGAGGATTTACTGTCTCCCTCTTTACGCTCCTTCTTCATTTACTTCTCCGTCCTACGGTAGTCCCCCACTCACTTTTGCTGTCTTATCTATGTCCTTTCTTTCTGTGCTCGTGTGCGCACCCGTCCTCTGAGGATCTCCATCTTGTTTGTTTGATACTGTCGTCTCAGCTTTCTCACGTTTCACATTTGTTTCGCTCTTGTGTTTCTTGGTTTCTTGCCAGGTAGGCAATCTGTCTGAGTTGTTCCCAATGTTATCAAGAACTCATGTTTGATAGTTTCAGGCTGGACGATATATGGAATATCCATGGCATACAATGCAAACAAATAATAATAATATTGTACATATTGTGATAATTTTAAGCTTCCATATTAGATCACACCAAGTCGCTTAGTGATGCATCTTATCATTGTCCGAAAATCATCTTCAGATCATTTTAGTCAGTTATATATATATATATATATATATATATATATATATTAGGGCTGTCAGTTAAACGCATTATTAAAGCTATTAAAATTTTAATGGCGTTCATTTTTTTTATCGCAGCGTTCATATTTCATTTTTTTATTGACCCCCTCGTCAATATCAGGACCTCGTCACCCTTTTATTGACAGTGTTACATTGTGTGAGAGGTTATTTGCTCCAAATGAGAATGTTAGTGTGAAATTGAACACAGTATATGCCAATGTTGTTTTTAATAAAAAAACATTTGCACAAAGCAGCATTAAAATTAGAAAAAAAGAATTGGAGTAAAAGAAAACAAGAGGCATTTAGAATAGATAAAAATGTGCGATTAATTGTGATTAATCGCAAGTTAACTATGACATGAATATGATTAATCGCTATTAAATATTTTAATCGTTTGACAGCACTAATATACGGAGGCGTATTGCATTCACTTGAAGAAAAAACATCTACTCTGTTTTTCTGAATTAACGAGTTAATTTTTCATGAGAAAAAAGTTTTTGCTCTGTTTTTCTGAATTAATGAGTTAATTTTTCATGAGAAAAAAGTTTTTGCTCTGTTTTTCTGAATTAATGAGTTAATTTTTCATGAGAAAAAAGTTTTTGCTCTGTTTTTCTGAATTAATGAGTTAATTTTTCATGAGAAAAAATATTTTGCTCTGTTTTTCTGAATTAATGAGTTAATTTTTCATGAGAAAAAAGTTTTTGCTCTGTTTTTCTGAATTAATGAGTTAATTTTTCATGAGAAAAAATATTTTGCTCTGTTTTTCTGAATTAATGAGTTAATTTTTCATGAGAAAAAAAATTGCTCTGTTTTTCTGAATTAATGAGTTAATTTTTCATGAGAAAAAAGTTTTTGCTCTGTTTTTCTGAATTAATGAGTTAATTTTTCATGAGAAAAAATATTTTGCTCTGTTTTTCTGAATTAATGAGTTAATTTTTCATGAGAAAAAAGTTTTTGCTCTGTTTTTCTGAATTAACGAGTTAATTTTTCATGAGAAAAAAATATTTTGCTCTGTTTTTCTGAATTAATGAGTTAATTTTTCATGAGAAAAAAATATTTTGCTCTGTTTTTCTGAATTAATGAGTTAATTTTTCATGAGAAAAAAGTTTTTGCTCAGTTTTTCTGAATTAATGAGTTAATTTTTCATGAGAAAAAAGTTTTTGCTCTGTTTTTCTGAATTAATGAGTTAATTTTACATGAGTAAAAAATATTTTGCTCTGTTTTTTTGAATTAATGAGTTAATTTTTCATGGATTTTTTTTTTTGCTCTGTTTTTCTGAATTAACAAGTTAATTCAGAAAAACAGAGCAACAACTTTTTTTCTCACGAAAAATTAACTCATTAATTCAGAAAAACAGCAAAATATTTTTTTTCTCATGAAAAATTAACTCATTAATTCAGAAAAACAGAGCAATTTTTTTTCTTATGAAAAATTAACTCGTTAATTCAGAAAAACAGAGTATGTTTTTTTTCTTCAAGTGAATGCAATACGCCTCCGCACTAATATATATATATGTGAAAGTTATATAAAAAATTATATATATATAATATATACATAACTTTCACATTTATGTATTTATATTTACACACACACAACAACAATTTTTATGTTTGTTGATTTTAATTACATTTCTTGCAGACCAAAGTACCACCATTTATGAACCCACCAGTTCATACATTTTGGGATAATATTTTTAAAACACTAATATTGTATATATAGTTCCAAACACAGTGGCATGAATCACCCATCTTGGAGACAAATGGGTCATATGTGCTAAATAGATCTTTATACTTGCTTTTGCTCTCTGTCTCTATTGTATCGTTCCTCTCAGTCTCTCACTTATGACCAGTTTGATTTGGCCCTCGTTGTCCCCTGGCATGCGTGGTTCGCTCTCCCTCCACCGGCTCTCTCCGCTCCTGGACTGGTTTGGACAGGCCGAGTGAGACGTAGCTCTTCAGAAGCTGGCTGGAGTTGGACAGAACTTGGCTAGAACGTAACCAGTTCTCATGCGAAGTATAGAAACGTATGCCAACACTCTCTGTGTCACACACACACACACACACACAATCCGCTGGCTCCTTTGACGGGGTGTAAACAGACAGGTACTGCAGGAGCCACTCCTCATGGTTTTTTCCCCTTTTCCATTAGTAATAGACTCGAGCTACATCTGCCGTGCAGATGGATGAGTTCGAAATGGATGTTTTTCTATCTGCATAATCTAATTTGGATGACTTTGGAGGTCTACCATAAACAAATGGCCATAAGTGGTTTCTTCAGATTTCAAAGGGAAAAGAATCAAACTTCATTGATTGATTTTGCCTTTCACAAGAACTGAGTTTCCGATTTCTTCATTGAAGCTAATTCAACTCTAGAACGCATAAAGGGGGTGAAACTAACCCAATTTCATTTTCCTTCCAATTTTTCCATCACCCCGAGTCAATAGTAATACTTTATTTTCGTTTCTTGACACGATTCATTGGTTGGCAATTGCCAATTCTATAGACATTACGAACAAAAGAGACAATTCTGTATTTGTAAAAAGGTACTTATTTACTAATATTTACTCATTTATATACTAAAGCATTTTGTCCTAAATGTATTTACTAATTTGCCTTCTTTTAATATCTTTATCATCCTCATTATTTATGCCTTTTTCATACATACACTACCAGTCATATTTGTGTACACACCTGAATGAATGTGTCTTATGATCTAATGGAGCATGACGAGGAGATGTGTCCAGGCTTTTCCTTGGTGTCCGGATCGTATTCCCTCCAAAGGCAGGGTAGATTTGTGCATAAACACGTTATAGTTCTGAATTCAATTGGACCTATAATTATGTTATTAACATTGCTTATATGTGCATTATAAGTGAACGAATGAACATTATTGGAAAATTTGAGTAATCACATTCTTAAATGATTTCATTGCATTGAAAATACAGAAAACCTCTCTCATTGATGTAGTATTTTGGGTCATGCATGCTGGAATTAAGTCAATAGACATGAAGTTCTCTTGCAGTCGTAGTTTTTTATATAACGCCACCAGTTTTGTATGAGCGTGTTGGTTTACATCTGAAACCCACTGACTGTTTACCGGGGCTTAATTTAATTTACCTTGCCCACCGCTGTGCCAAGCGGCTTGAGTTCGTCTCCTTCTGAGCGAATGGAATTAGTTTGCTATTTTGAAGCGTATCTCAGTTTTCTCTCATTGTTTCACGCCATTGTCAATCAAATCCCCTATTCCGGACAAGCTCCCGGCTGTAAATCGGATCACAGACAACTCCCATTGTAATTCAAAGGGTGCAAGCTTGTAGAATCAGAGGAGTGAGAAATAACATGTTTCCCAGTTGATTAAAGCACCGCCGGAATTTGGGAGGAGAAAGAAGGATTTATCGGCTCTTACAAATGATTGCGACTACTCGGCAGAACGGCTTTTGTCAAGAGTGTAATGGTTCCGTTTGTTTGCTAACGGCTTCTGCTTGAGGATGAGTTTGTGTTTCAGTCATGGAGGGATACGTCTCTATGGATATATTCTTAGTTCAGGGATTTGCCAGTTATTATGTTTCTTCTGGAGGGTTCATATTTGTTGTCTGTTAGCAACTGGCAAACTCTCCTCAGAAGAGCTAATGTAAGATCGCTGTTGTTGATTCCCACAAAAGCGCCTCAATCATGAGCCGAGGAACTCGGATAGATGACTAGACCAGTGCTAAGTGTAGTTCACCAGTGCATACAGAGGCACTGAGAACTCCATTGGGAAGACCGTCTGCATTTAAAGAGGATCAGTTCTGTTCATTATGTTCATGTTCATCTTTCTTTAGTGTGTATTGTTGCTGTTGAACACGAAAAAGCTCTATATCAGTGTGAGTGTTTCTAACTTCCGTGAAACTCATTGTAGTCTTGAGTTTCTTCCGGGAATGAACACGTCACAATGTTCCTCATTATAATAATTAATGCGCAGAATAAAGGGGCGGGGCCTGGTTGAGTTAGTCAGTAGTGTGTTAAACTGGTGGTTATGGTAAGGGGTGGGACATTTCCCAAACCCACTCGAATAGTGCAAGGACCCATGAAGACTTGGGGTATTAGGGGTATTAGGGGTGGATGACAAGAAAAGGTTGCGAAACACTGTTATATTGGGTCTTTTGGCTTGTTTATAGTGGGTACAGTGGGTTATACTGGGTCTTTTGGCTGTTTTATAGTGGGTACAGTGGATTATAGTGAGTCTTTTGGCTGGTTTACAGTGGGTAAAGTGGGTTATGTTGGGTCTTTTGGCTGGTTTATAGTGGGTACAGTGGATTATAGTGAGTCTTTTGGCTGGTTTATAGTGGGTATAGTGGGTTATAGTGGGTCTTTTGGCTGGTTTATAGTGGGTACAGTGGGTTATAGTTGGATTGGCTAGTTTATAGTGGGTACAGTGGGTTATAGTGGGTCTTTTGGTTGGTTTATAGTGGGTACAGTGGGTTATAGTGGGTCTTTTGGCTGGTTTACAGTGGGTACAGTGGGTTATAGTGGGTCTTTTGGCTGATTTATAGTGGGTACAGTGGGTTATAGTTGGATTGGCTAGTTTATAGTGGGTACAGTGGGTTATAGTGGGTCTTTTGGCTGGTTTACAGTGGGTACAGTGGGTTATAGTGGGTCTTTTGGTTGGTTTATAGTGGGTACAGTGGGTTATAGTGGGTCTTTTGGCTGGTTTATAGTGGGTACAGTGGGTTATAGTGGTCTTTTGGCTGGTTTATAGTGTGTACAGTGGATTATAGTGGGTCTTTTGGCTGGTTTACAGTTGGTACAGTGGGTTATAGTGGGTCTGTTGGCTGGTTTACAGTGGGTACAGTGGGTTATAGAGGGTCTTTGGGCCAGTTTATAGTGGGTACTGTGGGTTATAGAGGGTCTTTTGGCTGGTTTACAGTGGGTTTAGTGGGTTATAGAGGGTCTTTGGGCCAGTTTATAGGGGGTACAGTGGGTTATAGAGGGTCTTTTGTGAATAAAGTGAATAATAAGTCATTTTTAAACAGAACAGTAGAGATGATAAGTTCATCTGGAGGCTAAATGGCTAATAAACGTCAAGGGATTTGTGGCTTAATTGTTTAAATGATGACCAATAAAGTATAAAATTATACACCAAAGTCAACCAAAACCATTTTTTCTGGTGTATAATGGGGGTTTGATTGATGGCAGAGATGTACAAGTAGGTCTAACTCTAAGCTCTAAATTAGGAAAATAAACCGAAAAATGCTTGTTAATGCAGTAATGTTAGTTCACTCTCTGGCGATCTGTTTATGTCACAAATGGGACATGAGAGCTAATAACAGCACATAAACATATACACTAGACGTCACCTTGGGGTTCTAAGCATGCATCAAAACCACCGCCATTTTGGAACAGGGCTCTTGTCATAGGTAGTAGATAGGTAACACTGCTAACTCTGCCTTTACTTCAAATTAATTGATGGCGGTGGACTTTTGTGATGTGTATGATGTTCACACGAATAAAATCTGAACTAGGAAGAATGTTTTATTTATTTTATTTTTTTCACTGGAATCAATGGTAAATACATGTCTGACCATTGGAACGAACCAAAAAAAAAAAAAAACCGAGAAAATCACATTCATGATGATTTATGGTGATTTTATTTCCGTTAGAACATTAAAGTGGAGGGGCTCGCCTGTTCCAAGATGGCGGCTCTATTGACGCATTCGTTCTAATGAACTGCCATAGCCAGGTGACATCTAGTGTATATATCTATGATAACAACAGCGCTAATGAAGCTACACTCTTAGAAGAAAAGGTTCTATATAGAACCGTAAAAGGTTCTATCAGCGCTACGTATTTGGAACCCCTAAAAGGTTCTATACACTCTTAAAAAAAGGGTTCCTCTGGGTTCTATATAGAACCCTGGTGTAACATACTTGGGCAATAGAACCTTTTACCAAAAAAAATGGTTCTATATAGAACCATTTTGGAGTTCCATATATGAAGCGGGGGATGGAACTATTTCTGGTTCTAAATAGAACCATTTCTTCTCAGAGTGTAACCCAATTGCTCTCTTCTGGCCTGAACCTCTTGCAAATACTCAACAATAAAATTGGAAAATGTTTTCCTCTCTTCATCCTCAAAGACAGTTTGCGCTCTCATAAACATGTGACAGGTCTCAGAATAGATTAACACACACACTCTTAATTGTTAGTGTACCGCTATCTCTTCTGGATTAAAGGATGAACCGACAAGAGAACAGGCCTATATACAATATTGTGATGAAACATTAAGAGCCACGGGGGGTCGTCTATCATTATAAACCCTCGACATGCTAATTTCTGCTTTGTTTTCTGCTGTGTTAATAGCCGTGTTTTACTGTTGCTCACGGTGCCAATTAAACCGACTGCTTTTACGTCCTTTGTCGAGCCGTTGGGATTGTGGTTTGAGCATTGAGACATGAAGGTACTCTTCGTGTGCTGGTACTCAGGTGTGATCGAAAGGTGTGCATGTTGACAGTTTAACAAGCTTTAAATATTTCACCAGGATGATTGTGTTGGAACATTAGCTGCGTTTACATTACCCTTCAATTTGCGCAAATAGGAATTGCGAAATGAAAATACGCTCAATGGAAACACATCAATTTCGTAAAAACTTCCATTTATCGCAAAAAAAAGTTTTTTTACGCTCGCATGAGGAGGTTTTTCAGGCAATTCGAAAAAGGATTTTTTTTCCCCGCAAAACTGCAATGAAAACGGGTTTTGCGCATATACAGTCACCTGACTTAGAAGACGGAGTGTGTTTTGGGTCCGTGTCCGCTAATAATAATTATCATCATTATTATAACATTTATTAGGCTACATGTAGAAGACGCTTTTATCCAAAACATGAACAAAGCAATTCGTCATATTTAATTCATAGTACAGGTTGGACAATAATAATAATAATATGGCTAAGATTATCACAAATATACACATGACGGAAAAAAGACGTTTTAGTCGCGTAACACCGGTTAATGGAAATGCTGTCATTTCGCAATAGTTTTTTTATCGACATTTAGAAAATATCGCAAAATTTTTGCGCAAATCTGTAATGAAAACGCGCCTATTGACTGAGGAAACCGACTGCAGATGGTTTACGCTAATTATGCTTTAGCGCTCCTTGTGGTAACGCTGAGAATAGTCCGGAAATGAGTCGTGTTCAGATACATATCAAAATGTCATTTTGTGAAGGGTGTTTTGGAACTGATTTTGCTTGATGATTGATCAGTGCACGTTATTACAAAAATGTTTTTGTTTTCATAATTAAACATATAATCAGAATGTATTCTCCCCTTTGAAAGGATGTTTCTGCTGATTTTACTGTGGGAAAATTGTATTTTAATTTATATTGATACATTGTCAACACTGTAACATTAGTTAATGTTTGAATACATAATTTAATTCATGTATTTACAGCATTTGTATTCATAAAAAATACATTTCCATTCAAAAGTTGTTTTTAAGTTCAAGGACGCATTAAACTCATCAAGAGCGACAGTTTCAATGTAACAATATATATTATATATATATACATTTTTTTCTAAATTTTATTTTTTATAAAGGCTGTTTCTTAACTCAAAGTCAACACTGACAAAAACAACAACAACAACAATAATTTAAGCATATTAAAATGATTTCTAAAGGATCATGTGACTATGAAGACTGGAATAATGATGCTGCTTAATCACAGGAATAAATTACACTTTAAAATATATGAGGGCTGTGCAAAAGTTAATTACGATTACTCGCATCCAAAATAAAAGTCTCTGTTTACATAATATATTTGTGTGCTGTATATAATTATTTTGTATATATAAATACACACACATGCATGTATATATTTAAGAAAATATGTTATTCATATATAAAATATTTATATTTATATAATATAGATTATGTATTTATAAATATATACAGAATTTAACCGCAAATAATTCTTAAATATATACATGCATGCATAGGTATTTATATATACAAAATAATTATATACAGCACACACAAATATATTATGTAAACACAGACTTTTATTTTGGATGCGATTAATCGCAATTAACTTTTGCACAGCCCTAAAATATATTCAAATAGAAAATGGTTATTTTAAATTGTAATAATATTTCACAGTATTGCTGTTTTTACACAATACAAAAATACATGTTAATGTGTAATTTATTGAAATTGAGATGTTCAAAAACTGAGATAAATACATTCTGTTAAAGTATTATGCAATGTTAACAATTATACTTATAATATTGTAGTATGGTCCCATTAAATAAATAAACAAACAAACTAACTCCAATGCCAGAATTATGTCCTGTTAAATACTGTTTCATATGTGACATTGCACATGTTAAGTGCTTTCCGCTGCCGGGAGAACGCTTCCGTCTGATCCGACGGCCTGCGACGATTAAATTGTTTTTCAAGAGGAGAAGCGTTGTCGGGCCGCCGTGTTTCTATTGTATACGAGCACAGGTGGACATAAAGAGAAGTAAAGAGCTTCTCGCTGTTGGTTGATGGCAGTACAGGTGGTCTTTGACTATAAAACACACACACACTGTTGCTCTCTTTTATTCCTTTCACATTTTTCAATTTCACTCATAATCTGTCTTTGGCAGACAATGAATAAATGCATGACGAGTCAAACACTGTTTGAGATGCTACCTGTAAAGCTTTAGACACAGCCAGTGTGAAGACGAAGATGAAGGCTCCCCGTTATGATATTCATGAGTTGTGTCTGACGCATCGCCGCGTTCTTTGTTAGTGCAGACGACGCTTTGTCTTTCTCCCAGACTGATTGAATGTCGTGTGTGTGTGTGGGCAAATATCTAACTTCAATTTACTTCGAGTGTGCCTGGAAACCTTCATTAGAACATTCCAGACCGTTCAAAACGCATTCTCCATCCCTGACATGGTGATGGGATGTAAAAATGTTCTTGACATTAAAGCTAATGCGTCTCCCAGGCTTTGGCAGTAATAGCCAGCCCTTAAACTTCAGGTCAGATGTGAAATTAATTGCACACGTTCCTACGTTTTTGTACAGATCATAATAATTGGACTCAATAAAACGTTGATAGTCCAATCACATTGGCAGATGACATCGTACCCAATCAGAACTATTTTTATTTATTTTTAACTGATATAGTGGCGTATAAATCTAAATCCACATTTTTATGTAATTTTTGTGAGCCTGATTACAAAAACAAAAGTGTCACCGTTTAAAGCCATGTCTCAAGTACACATGATGTTCTCATTATAATTTGATGTAGATACTGTATGACTGACTTGATTTGCATTCCCATCATATTTCAGGCATTTCAAAACCATCATGTCTCAGCTGAAGGAAAAACCCATTATTTATCGACTTTAATAAATCCGCCTCATTTTTTTCATTTGGCCGATAACGATAACATTAAATATGAACATATATCGGCTGATGCCGATGTGGTGGCCGATATATCGTGCATCCCTATTTTTTTACCTAATAAAGTGTCCGGTACACATTCATTCTACATTTTACCATGGGTTTAGGCATTTGAGCTTATAAAACTTTGTTATTTATTTATTAAATGAGCGATCGTTTCGCTTGATAAGACCCTTATTAATCGTCTAGAATCGTTTAAAGCCCTTTGAACAGTTTGCAGTTTGCACTGAAACTGTCTTTTGGACATTGAACCGTTTGGACCCCATTGAAGTCCATTATATGGAGAAAAATCCTGGAATGTTTTCATCAAAAAAAAAAAGGAACAAGCATAATTAAATAATACTGTACGGAGATCTGTAGAAATACAGATAATGTCCTGGCAGAAAATGACCAGCATGTATTCTGTAAAGTTTACAATCCAAGGTCGTTCCAGCCTGATTTATCATGCAATGCATCATGGGATACTTTCTGCAATGTGTTGTAGTGACTCTTGTCTCAGAGCCGGCCCTTCCCATGACCTCTCCAGAGGTTTCTTCTTTTCACAGCACACAACTTCTGCAATTTCTGCTTATAAAAAAACACAGACTCCATCACAGTCTCTCTCTCTCTCTCCTTCTCTCAATCTACTCCTTCTTTCCGCCGAGTGCACAGGCAGACTGAAAGAGAAGCTCAAAGCTGATTAGTCAAACTTGTGATTTCCAATTTCAGACCCCAGACACAAATCCCACACACACACTTAATATTCATGCAGAGGGTCTCGAGCTCCGGCACGGCTGCCCAGACCTCGCTCACCAAATCACACTCATTTAATCAGCTTATTCAAAGAGAGGAGCGAGGCTGAGGAAGACGACGAAGAAGAAGGAGCAGCAGTGTTTACAAAGACATGAAAGCCGTGCATTTAGAAGAAACACAGTTGAAAGGCTTTCTGCTGAAATATTCACACCCATTTCTCATATTATTGATCTGAGAAATGAGATCTGTGTAATAGCCAGCGGTTAAATTGGGTTTTTTGGAGGCGAGTGAACCCAAAATCTGGAAGTATAAAACCTGGACTGGAGCGTTTATGAACGGATTGGATTGACAAACAAACTGCTGGTGGTTTATTTGGAGCAGTTCTGAAGCTGTTCCGGATCATTGAGACTCTTATAATACCTCACTGTGTTTGAGCTGTGCCCTTCATCAGTCAGTCCTGTGGGACCGTTGGCATACGAGGGCAGAGGAAAGCGTCCGATGCCCACGAGAGACATCACAATCCATTTTTATTTGTGCAAACCCAACCCCACAGTGACTGCAGTGACTGCGACCGCCACCGGGGGCTCTGCTGCATTTGGGATCTGGACAATAATAATACATGCTACATACATTTTCTAAAGATAAGGGTTCTCGCTTATGCAAATTCCATTTGTATATGATAATCTGAACCCTAGATGGTTTCAAACCCAGATCCAAAAGTACATGAGATTTTTTGTTGTTGTCGAATATATTTAATTATACCATAATGTGTTACCATAATAATACTAATACAAAAAAAATACTGCATATACACTGTAAAAATGAATATGCTTTATCTAATCAAAAAAAAATTGTGGCAGCAGATTGCAATATTATTAATTAAATTGAACAAATTAGAATTTTCTTAAAATTTAGTTTTTAATTCCTTAAAAACTAACCATTTAAAATGAGTAAAACTCACAACAACAACCAAAAAAACATATATAAGTCACCATTATGGTGATCGGTGTTTGTTTTAAAATGACGGTTTTCTCCTTCAGTGATTCTGCTTGTTAACATCCGGTGTCTTCAATGTTTGCAATATAAAATAAAGAGTTCTTGATTAGTGAGATATTTTTGTTAATTTTTATTTTAATTTTTTTTATTTGGTGTAAACTTTACTCATTTCGAATGGTTAACTTTTCAGGAATAATTTGATTAATTATGACTCAATTCTAATTTGTTAAATTTAATTAATAATATTGCTTGTAATCTGTTGCCACAATTCCATTGATTAGATAAAGCCTATTCATTTTTACAGTGTACATTATTAACAACAAGAATAATAATAAATATTGCATACAAAGTATTTTATAAATGATATATTTTTCAACAACAATAATAATATTAATATTAATAATAATAGTAAATATTGTTATTATAATAATAAAAAATATATATTCTCAATAAATGCAGAAATAAATGAATAAATCTCGCAAAATACTTTTCATGGCTTTCTCAGTTATCAGCCAGGGGAGTCCGATATAAAGTTATTTATGGACCCTGATATTGGGATAAAAAGGTTAAACCGAGTGTTTATCTGATGGCAGTGAAACAGATCCACTCACAGTGGATTTTAAATGACAGATTTGAAATATTAATCGATGTCAGTATAAAGCTACGTCTCCTGCATCTCTCATATCTTCATCTTATCCAGAGCGTGGTGAAAGGGGAGGAGCCTCGAAGAGCTGTCAATCATGTGAGGATCTCAGGGGATTGGCTGAGCTGACAGATGTGTGTGTGTGTGTCTCAGAAAGCAGTGCACTCTTCTGTGTGATAAGAGTCCCCTGGTGATCTGTGTCTCTGAAGGGTTTCCAGCTTTACACTCGTTCATTATAACACACACAACAGTCACACTGGCCTTTCTGAAGGGAACCTGAAGTGCATTTGCAAACTTTTGTGACACATTTCCCGTCTGATTTAACTAAATGAGAGCGAAACGTGTGCATCGTTGTGAGAAGTAGACGTTCAGTGGGACAAATAACAGTTTAGTGACGTCAACTCAACTGGAAATAGTTTCAAGAAGGCAGGACGTGCTTTTACATGTTGATTAAAGATTGTGAACACACATATATCACACATGCACAATAAAACCAGGAATGTATATTAGGAAAGTACATTTTGATGTCATGCTCATGAACTGTGTGTTTTCTGTGAAACGACCTGGGACAAATCCTGACAAACCAGATTCCTTACAATGAGATTCCTTTGGGAGCAAAACACATCCCTCTAACAATATTGCTTTTTTGATGAATGGAGGAAGCCACATAAAGCTAAGCTTTTTTAATAGCTTTATAATGGCGCAGTCGTATACATTAGACCAGCTCATAAAGAACACATGTCTCTCCGTGCGCATGAAGGAGCGCTGTTTCTGAAACGTGCGCGTCTGGGATCCGGAGGAACCGTCCTCATGAAGACCTGGAGGAAACGACACACTCAGACGTAAGACTTCGCCGCTTTGATTTGACACAAACACGCTGTGATATGCCTATAATGTCTCATACGCAAGAGTGATGAGCTCAATATCGCAGAATAAGAGAAAAGACAAACGAATGTGTTCGAGTTGAAAAAAAAAGAAAGAAAACGCACTCGCACTGTGTTGTTTGAATTGCAATTTATAAATCAAAAACATTTTTTTTTTCGTTTTGTGTTATTGCTACCAACCAGATTTGGCTGGGAATTCTTGGAATGGGATCCCGTCTCCCTTGGGCCGTCTAAAAGCAGGTCACGGAGACGAGAGGAGGAGAGGGACAGTTGAAGGAGAGCAATCACATGCTGATTTATATATGTCTTGCTCTCTCTCTCCTTGGGTAAATAACGGTGTCTCGGGTCTCACCTGACTTGATCCTCCCCAGAGCGAGTCGGGCCGGCCCGCCAGCAGCGGCAGAGGAGATGGAGGTGTGGTGTGTGATGGAGGATGTTTGTTTGGCGTAGGCGAATGTTTGGAGAAGCTGCAGAATTCTCTTTCCTAAACGCGTCCCCGAACCTCTCTCGATGGGAAAAGTTTTGTTTAAAGTCAGCATGAAATCAACGCTTAACCCTCTGGGGTCCAAGGTGTTTTTGGGGTCATTGAGATGTTCTGATATGGCCTGACATTTGTACTTTTTTTCAGTTGCTTATAAACATATTAATGGATCAGGTGAAATTACACTCTATTTAGCAGAAACAGGGCTACCATAATATGTGAGCAACATGTATGTACATGTTTGTATTTTGAGAGAATATTGTTTATGCGTGGTTATTGAAAAAACTAAAAATGAAAGTTTCTGAAATAAGGCCACAAAACTTATATAAAATATGCGTCCACAAGACTTTTGACTAATGGATGTTGTGGCCTAGAGTTTTTTCTTCAAAATGATCTGAAAATCATCCTGCTTCATCATTCACATAAAACTGTGAATTGTTTTATATTGTGAAAAACTTTTTTGAAAATGTGTATATTTTGAAAATTATATTTATATAATATATTGTTATATTTATATAATATATTCTTATATTATGATTTTTTTTATTATTTTTTTTGGAAGGCAATATGTGAATAGGCGTGAACGGCCCAACCCCATCATGAATAATTAGGTGGTTCTTTTTCAGAATGAACTTCACTAACAGAAAGAAGGCAAAACGCGCATCATGTTTATTTTTCTTTATTTGATAAAAAAGCAGGACACTTTGTTTTTATTGTGAGTATGCACAAAAAATAGACACTTAACAGAATCTAATGGTTTAAGATCAAAATCGGCAGAGTAATTTGAGTCTCATTTGCACTTATAAGAAAAAAAGTGAGCCGTCACGCCGGCACGAAAGCAGACCCCAGAGGGTTAATATTGTTTTTTTTTTATTTACTATTATATCATGTCAACCGTGTTTCTCGGAGGGTTTGATCATTTGAATCTAGCTCTTATTTTTTTTTATATAAAGTTAAAAATATTATAAACTTAGAAATTAATAGCCAATATCATCTCTTCTGCTCACCAAGGCTGCATTTATTCAATTAGAAATATAGTTAAAACATTATTATTGTGAAATGTGATCACAAATCAAAATTTTGAAGTTTTCTATTTAGGTTTTCTATTTAAATATATTTAAAAATGTATCTGCAGCTCAAGAATAGTTTCTTATTATTGGTAGTGTTGTTCTGCTTAATATGTGGAAACCGTGCTACATTTATTTCACTATTATGTAAGAAATTAAATATTTAAGAAAAATATTTTGAAAAATTAATGCTTGATGAATGCAAGTATTAGCTGATACTTATTACAGACCCAAAAACTTTGAGTGTGTGTGTGTGTGTATATATATATATATATATATATATATATATATATATATATATACAGTGTGTGAGCAATTTTCTGTTTTTTGTTGTTTGATTCATATTAACAGCAATAGGTATTGTGTATTATGCTGCTTTCACTTTAATACACAGATCTTATAAACACATGCGCTTTCTTTCCCTGCTGTTTACATTCACAGGCATAACCGAGTGTCAATGTGAACTTTGTGTGTTTTTGACACAACCTTGTGTGTATTAACAGTTTAAGCGCAATAAGACGTGAAAGAGAACTTGTTTTATTACTCGTAAAGACATGTCGTCTGACAGCCAGCTTTCTGTGTGTGTGTTTAGAAAAACATATATCAGAAGTTTAGACTCATGTGGCTTTAAACTGATACAGATAATAACTTCCATGAGGACAACGTCACGTGAGCTTTAGCCATAGAGATGATAATTAAAACCAAACAGATGTTTCAGTTTTCAGAACGAGCTGTACAGTCCACTTCTGAATGGGGGGGTGGGGAGAAGCAGCTCATTTGCATTTAAAGATACATGCACAAAAACAGCATGTTCTTCCTTCCACTCAAAAATGGGCGTTTAAAACATGGTATAATACATGATCTGTGGGGTATTTTAGCCGAAACTTCACGGACACATTCTGGGGACACCTGAGATTTATATTACATCTATACAGGGATAAAAGGTCCTCTTTAATCACAGCGAGACTACATTATTATTATTTATTTATTTATTTTATTTTGTTATGATTATTATTGAGAAGGTCTCTTAAACAGAGAAATTGTTTGCGTGTATGAATAGATGCCTGTTTTCTGCTTTGTGTGTCTCTCCGGTCATTATTATGCGAGTGATGGTATCAAACCTCTGAGAGGGAAAGAGACAGAACGAGACAGACAGACGGTGGCGCCCGCTGAGGAAGCCGAGGAAGGCGTCTCATCTGGGACTCTATTATTAATTTGGAAATCAATTATCCCTTTTCGTCACTGTGAGCTGATGAATCAAGGGTAATTAGCCTGAAGGTGTATCTCTCCTGTCCTGTCTTATCTCCATGTTCTAGACTGATACGCATTCCCAATGTTTTCCTCACATTAGGTTAATACAATTAAACCTGTTGTTGAACGATCAGGCCGCGGAAGCTAGTTCGTTATCGCCACACAGTTTTAGAAGATCAAGACACAAAGAATTTGAAGATATTATTATGAAAGGAAAGGTGATGATCTTAGTAATGCTGCTAATACAGTAAAATTACATATATAATTGCATTTTATGCAGCAATAATAAGCAGAAGATTATGTGTCATAGAGCTGACCTTTATACTGTGATGCTGCAATATTTTAACGGACTGATTTTGTGAATAATAAGATGCAACATGTGCCTCACAGAAACTGCTGCAGTTACACTGGTTCAGTGATGGCAATACCATGGTATTTAATATCAATCACCAAAATTATATATATATATATATATATATATATATATATATATATATATATATATATATATACAAATGAGCCCCGCCTCCACTCACTCACTCAGAGATCCACTGGTTGACGATCACATGTTGATCTGATTGGTTACAAGGTCGTTTGTGACGTCAGAAACGCCAGCGATTTCAAACCGTGTTTTTGAGACGTATAGAAATATAAAAACATTACAAGCTGGATTGTCAGGGATAGTAATTTATTTGTATGCCAGAGAATGTCTTATGCTCTGGTTTTATGGTACTACCATATTTTTGTATGGTCATGTCCTCTGGTAGATCTTGGTTTATCATGCAAAATACTGTAGTTCATCTATTTCAGTACCATGGTATTTATCAAAGTACCATAGCACATTTATTTATTCATTTATACAATAGAATAGAATAGAACAGAACAGAATAGAATTACGTGGAATGGAGAATAGAATAGAATAGAATAACATGGAATGGAGAATAGAAAAGAATAGAATGGGTATGGAATGGAATAGAATATAATAGCATGGAGAATAGAAAAGAATAGAATAACATGGAATGGTGAATAGAATGGAATGGAATGGAGAATAAAATAGAATAGAATAACATGGAATGGAGAATAGAATAGAATAACAGAGAATGGAGAATAGAATAGAATAACATGGAATGGAGAATAGAAAAGAATATAATGGAATGGAATAGAATAGAATAGCATGGAGAATAGAAAAGAATAGAATAGAATAACATGGAATGTAGAATAGAATAGAAAAGAATAGAATAGAATAACATGGAATGGTGAATAGAATAGAATGGAATGGAATGGCATGGAGAATAGAATAGAATAACATGGAATGGAGAATAGAATAGAATAACAGAATGGAGAATAGAATGGAATAGAATAACATGGAATGGAGAATAGAAAAGAAAAAGAAAATAATATAACAGAATGGAATTGAATAAATTAGAATAGAATAGCATGGAATTGAGAATAGAAAATAATAGAATATAATAGAATAACAAGGAATGGAGAATAGAATAGAATACCATGAAATTGGGAATACAGTAGAATAGAATAGAATAGAATAGAACAGAACAGAATAGAATTACGTGGAATGGAGAATAGAATAGAATAGAATAGAATAACATGGAATGGAGAATAGAAAATAATAGAATGGGTATGGAATGGAATAGAATATAATAGCATGGAGAATAGAAAAGAATAGAATAACATGGAATGGTGAATAGAATGGAATGGAATGGAGAATAAAATAGAATAGAATAACATGGAATGGAGAATAGAATAGAATAACAGAGAATGGAGAATAGAATAGAATAACATGGAATGGAGAATAGAAAAGAATATAATGGAATGGAATAGAATAGAATAGCATGGAGAATCGAAAAGAATAGAATAGAATAACATGGAATGTAGAATAGAATAGAAAAGAATAGAATAGAATAACATGGAATGGTGAATAGAATGGAATGGAATGGAATGGCATGGAGAATAGAATAGAATAACATGGAATGGAGAATAGAATAGAATAACATAGAATGGAGAATAGAATAGAATAACATGGAATGGAGAATAGAATAGAATAACAGAATAGAGAATAGAATGGAATAGAATAACATGGAATGGAATGGAGAATAGAAAAGAAAAAGAAAATAATATAACAGAATGGAATAGAATAAATTAGAATAGAATAGCATGGAATTGAGAATAGAAAATAATAGAATATAATAGAATAACATGGAATGGAGAATAGAATAGAATACCATGAAATTGGGAATACAGTAGAATAGAATAGAATAGAATAGAAAAGCATGGAATGGAATGGAGAATAGAATTGAATAGAATTGAATTGAATTGTGAAATTGCTTTTACTTTCATATAATGTGGACCAAGCAGTTACGGTGGATCTCGGTCATGTTCAGCGCAGTGTGTTTTTGGCCGTATATCATTCTGGGTTTTGCTCTCAGGGCAGATGGGATCGCCCTGTCCCCTCTGTTATACACAAAGCTTCGGCCTTGGTGTTATTTATACACAACACAACCTGTGACCAGCCTTATCACAACATCTGTCCATCAATCTCATGCGTCCCGTCGTGCATGTGTAACGGCCCTGACCAGGTGAGTGGCCTGAACTGTAGATACAGATGTAAACATGACTGATAAGAGAGATCTAGGCCACAGTTCAGAGTCTCAGGCCCCGTCCCAATATCCACACCTCCGCACTCGTGCCTCACTCTCGCCACGACCGTTGGGTGTCCCGATCCTCTAATGGGGTGATTTATCTTAGTCAAAAACTGTTTTAATATGAATAACATTAACAGAAAAGTTGGTTGCTAAGAGGAAAAAAGATATAAATTGTTCCATTTAAAGGATTGTGTCGTGTTATTATTAGCACTGCACACATTAGCCAGATGAACGGTGTTTGCTCTCCTGATCACAACAGAAGTGACGTGTGTAAAACTGTCCCACTTCTGCTCTTCACAGCTTCGGGCCCTTGCACACTTACTCCGCTAAGTGCACTTTCAAGTGTCCACTTCGAGGAAGACCTTAGGGCGTAGTGTTTATATTGGGACAGGGCCTCAGGCTTACATAAGCGCGTCTTACATTTACATTCATGCATTTGGCAGACGCTTGAATCCAAAGTAACTTGCACTGCTATTAGGGTACACATTTTAATCAGCTGTTGGAAATGGAGCCGATGATGACCTTGGCATCGCTTTATAGTTTTTAGCTCCAGGAAGGCATGTTGATGGTCTTTCCCACAGGCAGCTGTTTGCAGACTCTATACAGACAGATACACCGTTCACTGAACACTGTATGTAGTTTGAGGCGGGAGAAAGAGAGAGAGATGGAGTGAGAGAGCATACCTGTGTGTTTGAGAGGGAAAGTGTTCATCCAGGTGTGGAGGGATGGGAGCTGCACTGATCGGTCAGATGAAGGAGCGGAATAGGTGTGTGTGTGTGTGTGTGTGTGTGTGTGTGTGTGTATAATCACGTGAGGGGAAATAATCACGGTTTCCATAAAAATGTGCAGCAGCACAACTGTTTTAAACATTGCTAATAATCATAAATGTTTCTTGAGCATCACATTAGAGTGATTTCTGAAGGATCATGTGACACTGAAGACTGGCGTAATGATGCTGAAAATTCAGCTTTGATCATAGCTTTAATTTTTTTTTTTTTACTGTATTTTTGATCAAATAAATGTAAAAAAAAAAAAAAAAAATGTAAAAAAAACCAAACCAACCCCAAACGTTGAGTGGTTGTATCGTCTCTAAAGCATGAGCGTAATGAATTCACTTTACTTAAATTGGTACATGTTTAAAATGAATAAATGTTTCTGCCACAGATGGACACAAAAGTACATTTTCATCATTTTGCACTGCAACAAAAGTGACAGACTAAAATGATATCTGAATCTGTATAAAATTATAAAGACTGAAAGGGGCTGAAAAAATATTGAATACGATTTATTTTGATTAAATGTGAGCCCTGGTATTGCAGTGCACTGTCTAATTTAACTAATCAAAAATGATTTGAAAAAAGTGAACACATTTTTGGTATGAACGCCCTCATTCACAGAACATTATTTTCTCTGTCCTCCTCTTGTCCAAACAGTCTTAAATCTTCTTCTTGAAACGTGGAATGAAGCAGATGTTTGTGACGGATCAGTTACAGCTTCTCTTGCTGTTGATCTGAGTAAAGCAAACACTTTACCTCAGCGTGATTTATTTCTCTGTCTGTCCCTCCTTTTATTTCTCTTGGAGTGTGATGCGATGCATAGATAAGAGAGAAATATGCAGTGGCATAATCTTGGCTGGAGTTAAACTTCGGCTTTCATCCTCCGTCAGTTTTGATCACAGTGCTCAGACATGTAGAGATACAATAGAGTTATGGTGACCTGGTGTAGACAGAAACCTGAGGACATCTGAAGTGTTCTCTCTGGAGAACCATGCAAGACTTTCAGTTCTTATATAAAGAACCATAATGTAATTGTCTACTATAGTATTATATATTTTATGGACATTTTTCGTTGAGAACCATATCAATTTAACGGTATATGGTAACCATTCTGTGACATTGGAATTATATAAGACCATAAACACAGTTTTGGAAATGACCATACATGACCACTCTTTCGACTTCCTCCATACCTATTCTATTCTATTCTATTCTATTCTATTCTATTCTATTCTATTCTATTCTATTCTATTCTATTCTATTCTATTCTATTCTATTCTATTCTATTCTATTCTATTCTATTCTAGTTGTTATGTAGTTACAAAGTTACTTATAGTCAACAGAATGTTCAAAAGAGACCATTAATATAAAGTGTAAAATTCTATTCTATTCAGTTTCACTTTATTTTGATGGTCCCTTTAACACATTCTTTTGACTATACGTAATATTGCATCTACATGTCTACTTACTCTCATTAGAGTGTTTGTAGAGTTTTAGTAGACTTTTAGGTTTAGGGTTAGAATAAGTTTACATGTAGTTGTTATGTAGTTACAAAGTTACTTATAGTCAACAGAACGTTCAAAAGATACCATTAATATAAAGTGTAAAATTCTATTCTATTCTATTCTATTCTATTCTATTCTATTCTATTCGCTTTCACTTTATTTTGATGGTCCCTTTAACACATTCTTTTGACTATACGTAATATTGCATCTACATGTCTACTTACTCTCATTAGAGTGTTTGTAGAGTTTTAGTAGACTTTTAGGGTTAGAATAAGTGTACATGTAGTTGTTATGTAGTTACAAAGTTACTTATAGTCAACAGAATGTTCAAAAGAGACCATTAATATAAAGTGTAAAATTCTATTCTATTCTATTCTATTCTATTCGCTTTCACTTTATCTTGATGGCCCCTTTAACACATTCTTTTGACTATACGTAATATTGCATCTACATGTCTACTAACTCTCATTAGAGTGTTTGTAGAGTTTTAGTAGACTTTTAGGTTTAGAGTTAGAATAAGTGTACATGTAGTTGTTATGTAGTTACAAAGTTACTTATAGTCAACAGAATGTTCAAAAGATACCATTAATATAAAGTGTAAAATTCTATTCTATTCTATTCTATTCTATTCTATTCTATTCTATTTTATTCTATTTGGTTTCACTTTATTTTGATGGTCCCTTTAACACATTCTGTTTACTATACGTAATATTGCATCTACATGTCTACTAACTCTCATTAGAGTGTTTGTAGAGTTTTAGTAGACTTTTAGTTTTAGGGTTAGAATAAGTGTACATGTAGTTGTTATGTAGTTACAAAGTTACTTATAGTCAACAGAATGTTCAAAAGACACCATTAAAATAAAGTGTAAAATTCTATTCTATTCTATTCTATTCTATTCTATTCTGTTTCACTTTATCTTGATGGTCCCTTTAACACATTCTGTTGACTATAAGTAATATTGCATCTACATGTCTACTAACTCTCAATAGAGTGTTTGTAGAGTTTTAGTAGACTTTTAGGGTTAGAATAAGTGTACATGTAGTTGTTATGTAGTTACAAAGTTACTTATAGTCAACAGAATGTTCAAAAGAGACCATTAATATAAAGTGTAAAATTCTATTCTATTCTATTCTATTCTATTCTATTCGCTTTCACTTTATCTTGATGGCCCCTTTAACACATTCTTTTGACTATACGTAATATTGCATCTACATGTCTACTAACTCTCATTAGAGTGTTTGTAGAGTTTTAGTAGACTTTTAGTTTTAGGGTTAGAATAAGTGTACATGTAGTTGTTATGTAGTTACAAAGTTACTTATAGTCAACAGAATGTTCAAAAGACACCATTAAAATAAAGTGTAAAATTCTATTCTATTCTATTCTATTCTATTCGGTTTCACTTTATCTTGATGGTCCCTTTAACACATTCTGTTGACTATACGTAATATTGCATCTACATGTCTACTTACTCTCATTAGAGTGTTTGTAGAGTTTTAGTAGACTTGTAGATTTGAGGTTAGAATAAGTTTACATGTAGTTGTTATGCAGATACATATGTTATTTATAGTCAGTATAATATCTGTTGGGGAACTATCAGAATAAAGTGTTAGCAGAGATTAAGCAGACAGTCCACTAATACTCGAATGACTGCTAGTTCACGTGCAGTTACAAAGTTACTTATAGTCAACAGAATGTTCAAAAGAGACCATTAAAATAGAGTCTAACATTCTATTCTAGTCTAGTCTAGTGTAGTATTTGAAGTACCCCATAACACATCTGAGGCCGTCACTATGCTACAATGCTGCCTTATTTTGTTTATTTGGTTTTAAAATAATATGGAATAAGAAACCCGTTTTTAATTTCCCTATTGGACCACCCATGTGTGTGTCTTTCCCCAATGACAAACGGAGCAGAACGAATCCTCTTTAGTTCATTAATCAAGGCCATCCCCACACAGAGAAGCTCTTTCTACTTCCTGTGTGTCAGTGATGACCTCACACGTCGCGATTCCTCGACACGACCTCAGGGCTTTCATCTCTCCGTTCCTCCAATCCCTTCCACCAGGCGTTTTATAGTTTCTGTAGAGCGGAAACCCTTGCAGACGTCTCTCCGCAGTATGGCTGCTGGGACCTCGGCCAATCGGCTTCCAGCGGAGGTCGTCTGCTGTGACATCATCAGTGTGCGCGGTGGAGGGGTCAGGGAGGGACGCTGATACTCGAGAACACAAAAGCTGCTCTGTCTGAGAGGGAGTTCAGAAGCTGGGGATTTATGGCCTCAAGTGTTCGCAACCTCACCCAGAGCTTCTGTTGTGTGAGGATGAGGCATTAAAACGGCCTGTGTAGTGGTCTGACGCACATTAAACATGCCGTTAGTTTGTTTGAGTATGGGTTCGGACTCTGCCGTGTGTCATTCATGCCACAGATGTCAGTTTAGTTCAGATGTGTCAGAGGAAAACAAAAGTTCCTTGTCGGACAATCGTTGTGATGTGCCAGACGACAAACGGGATGTGTGTGTTAGCGAGACACAAGAGCTCATTGATTCACTGAACTCGGCTCAGACCCGGGGACCTGCTTTAACAGTTCCCGTCATGTTATGCAAGGATGTCGACGATGCTTTTCCTGCCCTTTCATGCGGGTTAGTGTGTGGAGAAGTGGTCGATGAGCTTGGTGAACCGTTGCATGATGTTTCTTCCAGGCTTTCTGAAACTTAGTTTGTAGCACGTCTGAACAATGTGTTGTCCAACATTAAAGGAGTAGTTCACTTTTGAGAAAAACTTTTGCTGATAATTTACTCACCCCAATGTCATCCAAGATGTCCATGTTTTTCTTTCTTCAGTCGAAAAGAAATGAAGGTTTTTGATGAAAACATTCCAGGATTTTTCTCCATATAATGCACTTCAATGGGAACCAAACGGTTCAAGGTCCAAAAGACAGTTTCAGTACAAACTCAAAATGAACAAATCTTTTTCCCAGTCATTTGGTTCATTCAACAAACTAAATGAATGAATTGAAAAGATTCGTTCATTTTGATGAACGAGTTCGAACAGGAGAGTCACACAGAACAGAGCAAGGCAAGCATTTGAGCTTATAAAACTTAAACTTTGTTATTTATTTATTAAATGAGCGATCGTTTCGCTTGATAAGACCCTTATTCATCGTCTGGAGTCGTTTAAAGCCCTTTGAACAGTTTGCACTGAAACTCTCATTTGGGCATTGAACTGTTTGGACCCCATATATTAAAAACAGTAAACCCAGTGTAACAGAATTCACTTTTTGAACAAACCTTTTTTATTGTGAGTTTATAAATCCTAATTATTGTTTAAAAGTGTTTTATTTTTTATTTTATTTTAAGTAGCATGAATTTTAATTCATAAATATTGATAAATATTATGTTTTTGGCGAGCTGCACCACAGGAGCTTGTTGTCTGCATGACATATTCACTCTAAACGATGCTGGGTTGTTTCAACTCAAATTTGGGTCAAATATGGACAAACCCAAATGCTGGGTTAACAAATGTAATTTAACATTTGAACCCAACTTCAACTTTCACTTTCAACTGTAAATTTTATAATATCATATTTAACCCAACATTTGGGTTTGTCCATATTTGACCCAAATTTGAGTTGAAACAACCCAGCATTGTATAGAGTGGTGGACAACACTGTAAACAATACTGGGTTGTTTTAACCCAATTTTGGGTCAAATATGGACAAACCCAGCCATTGGGTTACATATTTAAATTACTGTACATTTTTTTAACCCAATGGCTGGGTTTGTCCATAGTTTACCCAAAATTGGGTTAAAACAACCCAGCATTTTTTAGCGTGAACATTAACCTGAAAAGCTTTAGTTCTCTTTAGTTATCTGGAGATCTTATAAAGTGCACATTGTGCCAATCTATCGTCTTTCAACACGCCGCTTCTCCTTTGTCAAGCCAAGTGTGTATTCATGAGCACCCGACTCCCAGCATGCATCTGTTGATCCGCTACTGTCGATAGCATCGCGGCCTCTCGTTCTGCTTTCATCAGCGTGCCGGTGTCTCTGTTCTTCTCCGGTGTTCCTGCAGTGTTCGCTATCAATCAGCCGAGCTGGTTTTGATCTTCCTGGAGGAGCGCGAGACTTCGGGAGCTCCTGCATTCGTCAGGCGAGGCGTGTTTGATAGGAGAAATTAATGAGGTTGGTTATGTTTGGATTTCCTGGGTTGGCGTGCACGCGAGGGTTCGGTCCCGCTCTGATCCACACTCAGTGTTTGGAGCCCGATTTAACTCGGAGACATAATGCGATCGACGGAGCGCGGTGGAAACAATGAAGGGGCTGGTGCAGGAAAACGTGTGTTTGTTCCCCGAATGCTGCCTCGTGACCGTAGAGGTGTGTGTGTGTGAGGACGTGAGAAGACGCACAATGATCATTTTGAGAAACAGCATGAAAGGAGGCGAGGAGACTGCAGTGTTTTTCTTCATGCATAAATGAGGCTGATTTTTCCCCATATGACATCTGGCTGTGTGAACCTGTTCTCCAGCAGTGCCCGGGCACCTGCGGCTCTGCCAGTCTGAACGGGCACAGGTCGGGCACTGGCAAGCTGGTTTGTGACCCGTCTCCCTCTCCTTATGCAGATCCTTGCACATGTGTCCAAAAAATATTCCCACTTCTCTCTCTTTTATCTCGTATAACACAAATTACAGAAAATAAAGGCATAGTTCACACCAAAAATTTTAATAATTGTCATATTTTACTCACTTTCATGTCGTTTAAACCCATATGACTTTCTCTTGTCTGTAAAGTGCAGCAAATAAATACATAAATAAATAAATAATAGAGATAATACTATAATACAACTGATAAATGATAGAAGTCATTTGCAAGCGTTGTTGCCTTCAATGGATTGTAGATAAATTGCAAAAAAAAAGCTTTTTTTTTTTTTTTTTTTTTCACAGTAAACGTGTTTTTTATAGTATGGTTTTGTATTTGTGAATGAACTTAATGTAATGCAAGACAAATTTCATACAATAAAGTCATCATATCATGTATTATATATCTTTCATATCATATGTATATATATATATATATATATATATATATATATAAAATATACATTTATCTAAATAAAAATAAATGTACATTTAAGTAATGTAAATCGTTTTCTATCAATTGTCAATATATCAATATTCAATGATAGAAAACAAAACCAGTGACTAATGAGGTGGATATAATATGATAATATGATTGAATGTATATATATATATATATATATATATATATATATATATATATGTAAAGGATCTTGTTACAATATCAATGCGTGAGTAAACGGCAGTGTTAATTTTGACAGCATATTTTGATTTAGTTTCACTCATAGTCTTTTGAAAATGCCATTTAGTTTTAGTCATATTTTAGTTTTAGTTTTTAGTCTGATTTGTTTTAGTTTTAGTCTCGTGTTAGTCGACAAAATTCAATATGATTTTAGTTGACTAAATCTACAATACGTTACAGTATAAATGTGCGCATCTACCACCACACACGCAGTTCTGACTGGAACGTTTCGTCTAGTTTTTATTCGTTGACGAAAATGTGAATAGATTGTCGTCATAGTTTTTGTCATTCGAAACTAGTTTTTATTTAGTCATCGTCTCGTTTTCGTCTGTGAAAAAGTGTCGTTGGCGAATAATTTTCGTCAACGAAATTAACACTGGTGAACGGTCCGAAAGAATCACAGACTGAATCACAAATCCGTTTGACTCATTCGATCAAAAGAATGATTCAGTTCACGAATCTGGCGTCGCTCTCTGATTCTAATCCGCTGTTAGACATGAAATATTATCAGGGAAAAGTATTCTCAAATAAGTGTAAGGTAATCTCTGTTGTCAGACAAGTATTTATCAGTTGGCCGTGACAGTATTTCTATCGACATTCATTTCAGCCCGTTCCTCGTACCAAACTATAATACACAACATGTATTCATACACTGTAAAAAATATTTTCAAGATTTGTTATCACAACATATTTTCTTTTGTCAAATCAACTTTATAATAATTGATTTAGTTCAGATAACTTATTATTTTGAGTTTCTGACGATTAAATTAGTCTCCTTCATTGTATTAACTCACTTAATCCAGTTCAATCAACTTAATATTTTAAGGCAACCCAGGTTACTTACTTTTTTGAGTTAAACCAACAATATTTTTTTTACAGTGTAGTAATCACAACATTTTTTCTTTTGTCAAATCAACTTAAATAATTTATTTAGTTCAGATAACATATAATTTTGAGTTTCTGATGGTTAAATCATTCTCCTTCATTGTATTAACTCACTTTTTCCAGTTCAATGAACTTAAAATTTTAAGGCAACCAGGTTACTTACTTTAGTTAAGTTAAACCAACAATATTTTTTACAGTGTAGTTGGGTGAACAATTCCTTTAATTAGAGTAGATTACACAGAGTCAGGCCAATGTTGCTAGTTATAGGATAATTCTAATGATAATGGATTTCACAGTCCAGTTCAAACACTATTTACCCATCATCCCTCTGTCTGAGGTCATCTTCCTGTCTGTCAGGTCGGTGGACGTCTCATAGCCGGAGATATTCCCATCCACTTCTCCACCTCAGCAGAGACCATATTAAATGAGTAACACCCCTGAGAGTTACAGCATGTCTCATCTGAACAGCTGTGTGTGTGTGAGTGTGTGTGTGAGTGAGAGAGGCACATGCCTTTAGATCGGGAGTCACAGAGCTAATAAATGAAAGTTGGTCATGTCATTGGCCTCGCTCAATAAATCAGACCTGAGCTTATGAAATCTGACACATTTATTCTGTTGTACATCCCAGAGGGAAGAGAGAGATGCTGACACACGCACACACACATTTTTACATTTGCCTTCCTATATACAGTATCTGGAGTAATGATGCCGAAGACTCAGCTTTATATTAAATTGTAATAATACTTCACACATTTTCTGGGTTTTTTTTATCACATAAATTCAGAGAGAGATTTAAATATGATTAAAAAAAATCCCTCCGCTTCTTTGTGGTGAAATGTTGACTAGATGTAGTTTGTGTGTGTTCTGCTCTCAGATGACGAACATTCATGCATATAAGCAGATGATTATGATTGAATTAATGCACTGAGAAATATCGAAGGAGTGTGATACTTTAAATGAATGTTTTCAAAGTTTTCAAAGCGAGCGCTGCTTTCCCCGATGGCAGAACTATCCGCACAAACGCTTCAACTCAGCAGAATTATTCAGCTTTTATACAAGAAACTCTCTTAAGTCTTGTCGAAGTCCTGTTTGCTGTCAGGGAACATTTGCATTTAATTGTCGTCTTTCAAAGTCTTTTCAGTTGATTTTTTTTTTTAACGCAATTACTGTTTAACTGCAGACAAGCCAGTTCGTATTCAATGTCATTTTCATTTTTATGAGAGAGCAGATATGATCTTTTCATTTACCAGAACTCTGAAGTTAAAGATTAGCCTCCGTTTATAATAAAAAATTCTTCAAACATCAGGGATTCTCATTTTATTTGAATTAATTCGCAAAGACAAGCGAGGGGGGAAAAAAAATGCCAATTTGATCTACTCGCCTGTGGAAAAACATTTAAAAAGATGAACTAAAAGGATGTCAAGAGGAAAAAAGAGACAGAGGGAAAAATAGATTTGTTTACTGCTTTGAGCTCAAACAAATCCTGTTTTAAAAAATATACTTTTGGTAATTTAATGGGTAAGAGGAGGAATTTGACATCTTATATATATATATATAATCAGACTCCGTTTGTGTGTGTGTTTTTCCTTCACAAACTGCTGAAGTGCAGCAGATGTGTGTGTTTTTATCATTTACATTATCCTGAAACTGACTAACGTTGAGCAAAGCAATCAAGTCCAAACAAGCACTTTCATCTTTGGAGCGTCATTTTGAGATTCATATCAGCGGTCCTTGTTTTCCTTTTGGCTCATTGTGGAATTTAAATAGCTGACATATTTTCAGTACTTCTAGCTTTATTTGGGTTATAATGTAATTCTTCAGTCAAAGAAAAACCTGTTACACCCTTTTACAAAGTCTTTATGTGTGTTTGAGCTTTACTAGAACAGGTTTTCCTGCTTGAATGTTGATTATTCTCCTCATATTCTCCATTGTTGCGGCTCCTCTCTTCCCAGTCTGTCAGTAACGCTCTGTTTACTTCCTGTCTCTATGAAGCCCCGCCTTCTGAAAAGCACACTGTGCTCTGATTGGTCGGCTGGAGCAGTGTGTTGTGATCATAGACTGTAAAAAAATATGGACATGAAGCCAAATATCCCATTTCCGATTACGGCATCCGTACCCCGAGTCTGCGCAGTTTATCAATGTCCCGCCCACACAGACTCATTCACAAGCACAGCTGTCAATCATGACATTAAACCCCGTTTTTATAGCATCAGATAACTAACTAAAACCAAACTTATTTAAAAAAAACAAATACTTGAACATATGAACTACATAAAATGACAGAAACCGCAAATTGATATTTTAGTTTGGCTCGCGCCCCGTTCGATTCCACGGAAAGTGTGGGTTTATGAGCTATACTGCAGCCGGACACCAGGGGGCGCTCACGCTGCTTTGGCTTCACTTTTCTGGCCTTGGTTGTGATTGGTCAAGCGCTTTGAGTGTGTTTGGGAAATGTCCCGCCCCTTTTCAAACCGCTATTTCAAAACACTACTAACTAACTCAACCAGGCTCCGCCCCTTTATTCTGCGCATTAATTATTATAATGAGGAATACTGTGACGTGTTCGTTCCCGGAAGAAACTCGAGACTACAATGAGTTTCCGAGAGTTCAGAAACACTGACACTGATATAGAGCTTTTTCATGCTCAAACAGCAACAATACACACGACAGAAAGATGAACATGGGGAAAAAAAACATACGTAATAGGTAAAATGCGAAATAAAGATGAATATGTCAAGAATGAGAGAGAGGCATGGGAAAGCGCCCTGGATTTGGACATGTGTCTAGATGTGTGTAAACGCAAGCACGCCTGTGTGTGTTTGTTTCTGTGTGTGTGAGGACCAACCCGATCTCACGACCAAGTCGTACGAATTCGACGAATGATTAAAAAGTGGCTAATTCGTAACAATTCATACGACCTCACTCGTACGAATTAATACGATTTTGCTAAATCGTACATATTTTACGAATTGGCCAATTCGTATGAATTCGTACGAATGACCTACCCCTTACCCCGCCCCTAAACCTAACCATCACGTGGGTTTAGACAAATCGTATGAATTAGTACGAGTGAGGTCGTACGAATTAGTACGAATTAGCCACTTTTTAATCATGCGTCAGATTTGTACGAATTGGTCGTGAGATAGTGTTGGTGAGGACTGGCCGGGGGGAGATGGGCAGAATTAGATTAACTGTTGACATGTCTATTGATCTGGGATCAGTTGAGTTTCCTGTGCGTTCCACTGGCCAGGTCTGACCGGATACAATAACAGTTTACCAGCTCTCCAGCGGGGGCTTTGGGGTCCGGCGGCCGAGACGTGTGGAGAGATCGAGATAAGCTTAAGCCTCTCTCTCTCCCCACACACACACATTTGCACACTGTGCTCTCGCCTTTAAAGCTCCATCATGATATTTTGACAGTTCCATCTAACCTGTCCTCAGGTTGAAGACTTAAACCCGGCCCACACATTTATACGGCTTTAATAACCTCCCTTTGCTAGAGTTCCAGCTCGAGTTCCCGCCACAGATTTTAGCGTGAGAGCTAACTACTGTAGCATTTAGGTTCAGCACTTTCAGATTGATCGATCTTATTATTTTTTACCTGGTCGTGGTGAAAACAATGGTGGAGGATCAAAACTTTTTCACTCACCGGCTAATTTGGCTTCTACATTTTTAAGTTACTGGCCATTCAGAAGTTCTACTAGCCAAATAAATAAATAAATAAACCAGAAATAAACGTGACAGTTTATAAAATTTGGATTTCATACATTTATTTCTTATTCAAACACAATCCTGCATCCAGCTTCTCCTCTTTTCATCCAAAAACATGGACACTAAAAATTGTTGGGTCGTTTTAACCAAATTTTGTCAAATATGGACAAACCCAGCCGTTGGGTTACATTTTTAAATGACATTTTTATCCCAATGTTGGAGTTTGTCTACACTCTAAAAAATGCTGGGTTGTTTTAACCCAATTTTGGGTCAAATATGGACAAACCCGAAATGTTGGGTTAAAAATGTAATGTAAAAATTTAACCCAACGGCTGGGTTAGTCCATATTTGACCCAAAGTTGGGTTAAAACAACCCAGCATTTTTTAGAGTGTATATTTGATCCAAAATTGGGTTAAAACAACCAATTTGTAATCATGATTTAAATATTTCCTAACGAACACCCAGAAAAATATTTCAAGATATATATAACGCAAAATGTAATTCTTCTAGAAAATGATCAAACTGTTTTTATGATTCTACAACTATACACTCTAAAAAATGCTGGGTTGTTTCAACCCAAATTTGGGTCATATATGGACAAACTTAAAAATGTAATTTAAAATTTTAACCCAACTTCAACTTTCACATTCAACTTCAAATTTTTTAATTACATTTTTAACCCAACATTTGGGTTTGTCCATATTTGACGGCATTTTTTAGAGTGTACATAATATTGACTGTTCTTTTTATGTGATATTTGATAGAAATTTAAAAAAAAAATGTTTTAACTCAATTTTCGGTCAAATATGGACAAACCCAAACGTTGGATTAAAAATGCAATTTAAAAATGTAACCCAATGGCTGGGTTTGTCCATATTTTACCCCAAATTGGGTTAAAACAACCCAGCATGTTTCAGAGTGTATGATGGTTTCCACAAAAAAACATGAAGCTGTTTTCCACACTGAAAATAATCATAAATGTTTCTGTGATTTCTGAAGGATCATGTGACACTGATCACAGGAATAAATCACACTTTGCTATATATCCACATATAAAATAGCTATTCTAATAATAGTTCACATTATTACAGACATGTGACACTCAAAGCGTTCATCATCATCATCATCATCATCATCTTGGGAATCTGTGTAGATCTCAGATGCGTTCCTCATGACTTATGTTAACTATCAAGCTGTTGCTGGACAGTGGGATGTGTGTGTGTAGAGCTAATTGAGTTGATCACACTGATCGTCTGCTGGATTCCTCAGGTTTACTGACACAGATTGAAGGTCGCACTGCAATCACAGGTTCAAGGATCAGGAGGGCTCTGGTTTATATCGCCCTGCTTGCGCTAATCCAAACTAGCAGTTTAGGGATATATCTTTAATAGTCTGAAATTTGACCCACGGAGTCATGACGAGCCTTTTCAGTTTTTTCTCTAAGGCTTCAAACCGGCTGTTTTTAGGCTGTACACGCACACAATTGAAAAACATGTAGCCAGTTAATCAAATTAAATACATGAAGTAAAATGAATGAATATTGAATCATTTGGCCATTAAGTTTAAGTATCTTTGATTTGGTAATTTTGATAAATTTCTGTTCAGTATAAAGTCCCCTTTATTTCTAAAGCGCTTTATAAAATACAAGTTGTTTCAATGCAGCTTCACTGAGTTACAGCTTGAATGTAACTCGACACCCTTGCCTCATTTAGTATGCGCGGATCTATGAATATGCAAATGGTTACATTTGGTTTGTGACGTCAGAAACACCGGCGATTTCAAAGTGATTTTTGAGACTGTCTTTGGTTCACTGCAGTTTTAAGGGGGAAATACTCAGCAATGCTGTCCACTTATCAACTTACACATGGTGTGTGTCTTAAAGCACATTAAAAACACCACATAGACACATAAACAACATTAAAGCTGGATTTTCACCACAGAGGGGACATTTGATAAAGCATAATGATACAGACACACATTTGGACAGTCACAGCCCTCGATTCCAGAAACATCCTGACGGTCTTCCTCTGGTTCCCAGGATGACTCGAGTTTTCACCGTCAGTGGAGACGGTGTGGTGAAGAGATGTGTCCCCCTAAATGGGTCCCACTTTAGGACCCAAGCGATCCGATTGGTTCAAAGCTAGTTTTATGGGTAATCGCTTTAGTGCCTGGTTACAAATTAGAGAAAATCACTTTATTATAAGAGACGTTTGAAGTACGTTGTGTATTTTAACTTATATGTTTCATATACTAGTATATAACCGAAGCTGTAGAGTGTAAATTTAAACATTTCTCGTTCTTAGTGTTTTTTTAGTTAGCTTACATAGTAGATAAAAGATAGATAGTACTTAGATAGTAAATAAACCACATATTTGAGCTTTAAACAACTACATTCTCGACTAAAAAACTCTTAAAATTACATTTCATGACACAATAACAGTAATATTTTTAAATTTCGTGGACTTTCTCCTATGCTGTTGACGCAGCCTACTATGAAAAGCGCTAAACAAAATAAATGTATTACTTGAAAAGCGCTAAACAAATAAACATATTTCTTGATGGCAACAAACCAAGTTATAGCGAGAACATATGAAGAGTTCAGATGCAAAAGCCTCTAAGTGCCATTTGAAATTTTCTTCTAAAATGATCATTTTTATCAAGCTTGTATATTTAAGTTCAGTAATTTCACTTAAATGGCACTGAAGATTACTTATTAATTGCCATTCAAGTGAAATCACTGAACTTAAATATACAAGCTTGATAAAAATGACCATTCTAGAAGAAAATTTCAAATGGCATTTAGAGGCTTTTGCATCTGAACTCTTCATATTTAGATCAGGCATACTACTGGCATACTATTGGGTCCTAAGGTGGGAGCCATTTCTTCAGGAGGACTCATCTCTTCACCACAATGGCTGTAAATGTGTTTCTCTGTTTCAACGACGACCTGTGTGCTTTTCCATTTCTTCAAGGCTGAACTCAGTCTGTCTGACAGGTAGATATTCCTTATACTTGTTTCTAAGCAGTTTCAAAATGGACTATTTTTCATGGGCGTTCCTGTTTTTTGTGTGAATTGAAAACACTGTTAATTTGATTAATAGGTGGTTTGGGGGTTACTAAATATGTTTTCCCGGTAGTTTTTCTTCATGAAGGTCAAGAATGAGCTCTGGCGAATACGTCTCTAATGTGTGTTTTACATTTGATCCATTTATATTTAAAGGAGTGGTTGACTGCTTTTTTTTCTTTGCATGATTGTGTTTATGGGGTGCAATATAACATGTATTCATGGTTTTTCTTTTTTAAAGTCTTATTTTTCTTAAATTTCACCTTTATTGTAAGCTGCGTTCTCCTCTGTCATTTGATCGACCGGTCGACTTCCTGAGTCTGAAACCACTCCCTCAGAAACAGGCAGTGGGCTCAGATTGGTTAGTTTGGGCTGGTGTGTTGTGATTGGCTAAACTATAGCGCACGTTGTCCAGAAGGTTAACGCCCATTACCTTTACGGGCAAAGTTGCATGTGTTGTTCATGTCAATTGGTAATAATGGTGTGGATACTGCAGTATCAGTCTGAGCCAGAATCAGAGCCAGAAAGCGGCGATGAAGAGAGTCAAGCAGAACCTCTCTTCATCTATATATATTTTTTTAACTTTATACATGTTTGTTTTACACAAAATAAATAGCATTGAACTAACTGGCTACTATATACACAAACAGCGTTGGCACTGGTTTACGTTATTGATCAAATCGAAAATAACGTCATAAAGTATATGAAGAGTTCAGATGCAAAAGCCTCTAAGTGCCATTTGAAATTTTCTTCTAGAATGATCATTTTTATCAAGCTTGTATATTTAAGTTCAGTAATTTCACTTAAATGTCAATGAATATTACCTATTAATTGTCATTTAAGTGAAATTACTGAACTTAAATATACAAGCTTGATAAAAATGATCATTTTAGAAGAAAATTTCAAATGGCACTTAGAGGCTTTTGCATCTGAACTCTTCATATATACTTGAAAAATACATTTACAACGTTAGTACATATACAAAATTCAGGTCCAAAATGTGTGTATGTGTTTGTTGTAAACACGAAATAGCAGTGGCTATAAAGCCAGTGCTGGCATTTGAAAAAACTAAAACATTACCTGTGAAATTATACATTATTGCCTCGTAAGCCCTTTTTGTCATGTACTATTTGTGTTAATGGTAGAATTTTCCTAAATAGTATTTAACCAGAAATAATATGTCATTTGGGCCCATTTAGCATTTTAAATGTATGATTTTGGACACAATAATTTCAATGTTGCGTATTGTGTGCATCAGACACACACTGGTGTGCAATAGTAGAGCGCAAACAGTGACATCATGACATGATCCTGTTAATGGAGGACGCACCATTGATTCTCATTCAATCGAACACACACACTCGTGTAGTGTACACGTGCACAAACTTATCACATAAGCACATTTTTCAGTTATACTTTATGGTAACACTTTACTTGAAGGGGATAAGACTGACATGACATGCCATGAATATGAAGTGCGGTTTATGCATGTTTATGACAACTGTCATTAAGTGTCATTCGCTCAATAATGACATTTTTAATGCAAATATGACATTGTTTGAGATGTCTTTGTTATGACACCTTGACATAAACCAATACATCATAACCTGTCAGTGTCTTTGTCATGACAACATGACAGTTTAATGTAATGTTAACCCATAAAACTAAGTGGTTACTTGCATTAAAGGGTTAGTTCACCCAAAAAATCAACAACAAAAAAATACACTCAGTTGTCATAAACATGCACCGTCATATTCATAGCATATGTCACAAAAGCTGTCACAAAGGCTCTATCTTTTCAAAAGGTAAAATGGCTTTTGTCCATTTTAGGTGCTAATATGTACATTTTAGGTGTTAATATGTCCATTTCAGGTGCAAATATGTACATTTTAGGTGCTAATATGTCCATTTTAGGTGTTAATATGTACATTTTAGGTGCTAATATGTACATTTAAGGTGCTAATATGTACATTTTAGGTGTTAATATGTCCATTTTAGGTGCTAATATGTCCATTTTAGGTGCTAATATGTCCACTTTAGTTGCTAATATGTCCACTTTAGGTGTTAATATGTCCATTTTAGGTGTTAATATGTACGTACATTTTAGGTGCTAATATGTACATTTAAGGTGCTAATATGTACATTTTAGGTGTTAATATGTACATTTAAGGTGCTAATATGTCCATTTTAGGTGGTAAGATGTACATTTTAGGTGGTAATATGTACATTTTAGGTGCTAATACGTCCATTTTAGGTGATAATATGTCCATTTTATGAGCTAATATGTCCATTTTAGGTACTAATATGTACATTTTAAGTGTTAATATGTACATTTTAGCTGCTAATATGTATATTTTAGGGGCTAATATGAACATTTTAAGTGCTAATGTACCAATAAGGTACCAATATGCAGCCTTTGGGTACAAAAGTTTACCTTTTGAAAAGGTTCAGCCCCAGTGACAGCTTTTGTACCCCTTTTTTTTTTCTGAGAGTAAGTCCAATCTAGGATTGACTATAAAATTCTCATATTTGTGTACATGTTTGAATCATCTTGCTTCAGGTTATCTGTCTGTTCTTCATACCTGTTCTTCCTCTGTATTTCTCCCTGTCACCAGCGTCCGTCCCGAAGACATTAGATTGAAACAGAGCAGGAGAGCTTTATTTAAACCCTCTAAACGCCCCCTAACCTCTCACGCTTCACCCGAGGCTTTCACAGACCACCGACCTCCCTCATCCAACTGTGTCTCTCCTCCTTTATCCCTCGCTCTGTTTCTCAGCATTGGTCTTTAAACCGCCACACACACAGCTGTCTGTCCACCCCGTCACGGCTGTGTCTGAATCTATTTAGATTATCTTCGGAGACATCAACTTCGGTTTGGCTTAGATTTTATTTCATGGCCTCACACACAAACTACGTGACCCCGTAAATGTGCAGAAAGGTATTTCGCAGACAAAGGCGATGTGTGAAGCCAGGCCGCCGCTATTATAGATCTGCCACACGCATCAGACGAGTTGAGGTCAATGTTTTTTCCTCATTCTCTGAAAGGAAAGTACATTTCTGTCAGTTTTGTTAAGACAGGCGGCCGTGTTAGGGTCTACTCTCTCTTTCTTTCTCTCTCTCTCTCTCTCTCAGATGAGAGCTAGTCAGATCTAGGGATAGTTTACTTTGAAATTAATTTTTGGTATGTTTTATCTTACCTCAAGGGCATTTGTTTCCACAGTATTTTCAATTTTGATATTTTTAGGTCAAACCGTTCTTGTCTGTCAGTCATATAATGGAGGTCTATGGTCACCACCTCAAAGAGCATGCACAGAGAAGTCCAAATTAAACATGATTTAATGACTCGTAAATGTAAGTACACATTGATGGCCTAAGACACAAAACGAGCGGTTTGTGTGTGAAAACAAACAGTATATCGTTTTTACCTCTTTTAACCACAGCCACATCCAACTGATCTGAGGGCGCGGGCGCTTTGTGGCTGAAACGATAAAAACGATATAAATACTGTTCGTGTCTTAGGCCATCAATGTGTACTTACATTTACGAGTCCTTAAATCATGTTTAATTTGGACTTCTCTGTGCATGCTCTTTGAGGTGGTGACCATAGACCTCCATTATATGACTGACAGACAAGAACGGTTTGACCTAAAAATATCAAAATTGAAAATACTGTGGAAACAAAGACACCTACATCTTGGATGCCCTTGAGGTAAGATAAAACATACCAAACAGTAATTTCAAAGTGAACTATCCCTTTAAGGAAACTGCAGAGTTATAAAAAAAAAAACAGAGAGAGAGAGAGAGATGGCCACCATCATTTCACAGGCGTATACCAATTCCATTGATTTTCTACACTGTAATAGAAGCCCCTTCCCTCCACCCCAGATGGGATAGTACAAATAATTATTAATCAATGTTCTTTGTCGTCTCACTGTGGCGTATTATTTTAACACGTGATTTACTCTCGCTACGGACCGGCTATTTGCATGCAGGCTCTGACCAATCAATGCTTCCAATTATCTAAAGACCTCCAATTGTGATGAATTACAGGCCATAATGGCATTCCATGTAATTCCGCTTTGCCTTGTGCGGCTGTGACATCGATAGTTTTGAAATGTGTGATTTGTGTTGTCTCTAATCCGCTTAGCATTTATTGATCTTTAATGGTTTTGTCTTTAGTTAACACTTTAGCAACTGGGATTTTTGCCGTCCTTTGTGTTCACGGGCCACAGAACGGCGGGGAACGCTGCTTGAAAGAGGGACAAACATAAAGAGAGAGAGACCGGGTTGGAGAGTGACGACTGGAGTAATGATGCTGTAAATTCAGCTTTGATCACAGGAATCAATTATACTTTACTATACATCTACATAGGAGATGGCTATTTAAAATTGTAATAATATTTCAAAATATTGCTGTTTTCATTGTATTTTTCATCAAACAAAGAAGAGTCTTGCCAAATTCACAATTTTGAAGGTTACTGTATATAAATTACTGTAAATTAAATTACAGTGAAATAATAATATATTTAAATGTATTATTTATATTCCACATTTCACAATTATATTTTATTGGGCATGATTTCTAAAAAACAACAACAAAAAAAACATTTACATTTTTTATAATGCCATAGAATGGTCCATCCATAAATGCATACACACATACATACATGCATACAGTACATGCATGCATACATACATAAATGCATACATAAAAGCATACATACATACATACAGTACATGCATACATACATGCATACACACAAACATGCATACATATATACATACGTACATACATACATACATGCACTACATGCATACATACAAACATACATTATTGACATTGACATTGCATGTCAGTAACTTAGTAACATATTTGAGATAAAAAATAATATTCAAATAACAACCCCATATTTGAATCTCCTGAATCTCTGCAATCTCCTTTTCAGAACTTGCACTTTTGAATCATGAAGTCATGTCACACCCTTCATCATTGTCTTTTAATAGTTGACTTTAAATATTGCTTTGTCGCTAGATTTGTCTTGTACATATTTTCTCGCCTACAGTTGTAATGCTGCTGCATATTGGAGAGCCAACCTGTGCAAGTGAGAGAACATGTCAAATATAGAGTGAGTGAGAATTCAACTTATTTTTCAGCATGTGAAGCTAACTCTGTAGAGACCTGTGGGTTTGTGGTTAATCCAGTGTTTCTGTGCCCGTTTGAGCCTTCCTCCAACACCAGTGTGTGTCTCGTGGAGACATGTCAATCCCAGCCTAATGCACAACCGTCACTCCTCCTGAAGAGACACCATCACTGTCAGTCTTTTCTCATCCCAGGGCTTCCCAATCTTAGCCCTATTATCCTGTTTTTTACATGTCAGCTTCCAGAATGTGGCGTTCCCAACAAAAGTTTCCTGAACACTGGCAGCGCATTAACAATGGCAGAGTAATGAACACTGAGTGGGAAAGAGCAGGGTAGAGTTTCACTTCACAAAGACTAAGACCAACTCCACCTGATGTCTCCAACTGTGTCTTTGTTCCGACATACGGGAGGAAATTTGACTCAAATTGGCCCATCGTGCTCAAATCCCTCTTCTGCATGCTGATAAAATGTTTAGCATTTAAAAAAAGTGAGATTTTTGTGCGTTTGCCTCTGAAATGAAGGGAAGTCTGAAGTTTACTCAGGCCCATTAATCTCAAACCCACCGCACGCTTCCATTAGCGGCCGCCAGTGCCATCAGTGCCATTTCATATTCTTCCACTTAACAATAGTGCAATTCATAACTTTTCTTTTTACTCATTTGTGCATGAAAATAGTGAAGTCCTGGAAGATAAGAAGATTTAATAAATTCAGTTTACAGTACAGAGTTGAGGTGTCCTACTAAATTTCCATCCATCCATCCACTTTCATCCATCCATTTCATCCATCCATCCATCCATCCATCCACCCATTCATCCATCCATCCATTTCACCCATCCATCCATCCACCCATTCATCCATCCAGCCATCCACCCATCCATCCATTTCATCCATCCACCCATCCATCCTTCCAGCCATCCATCAATTTCATCCATCCATCCATTTCATCCATTCAGCCATCGATCCATCCACCCATCCATCCATTTCATCCATCCATCCATCCATCCATCCATCCATTTCATCCATCCATCCATCCACCCACCCATCCATCCATCCATCCACCCATCCATTTCATCCATCCATCCATCCATCCATCCATCCATCCATCCATCCATCCATCCAGCCATCCATCCACCCATCCATCCATTTCATCCATCCAGCCATCCATCCATCCATCCACCCATCCATCCATCCATCCACCCATCCATTTCATCCATCCATCCATCCACCCACCCACCCACCCACCCACCCATCCATCCATCCATCCATCCATCCATCCATCCACCCATCCATTTCATCCATCCATCCATCCAGCCATCCATCCATTTCATCCATCCAGCCATCCATCCATCCATCCATCCACCCATCCATCCATTTCATCCATCCATTTCATCCAGCCATCCATCCATCCATCCACCCATCCATCCACCCACCCACCCATCCATCCATCCATCCATCCATCCATCCATCCATCCATCCACCCATCCACCCATCCATTTCATCCATCCATCCATCCACCCATCCATCCATGTCATCCATCCAGCCATACATCCATCCATCCATCCACCCATCCATTTCATCCATCCATCCATCCATCCATCCATCCACCCACCCACCCATCCATCCATCCATCCACCCATCCACCCATCCATTTCATCCATCCATCCATCCACCCATCCATCCATTTCATCCATCCAGCCATACATCCATCCATCCATCCACCCATCCATCTATTTCATCCATCCATTTCATCCATCCAGCCATCCATCCATCCACCCATCCATCCATTTCATCCATCCATTTCATCCATCCATCCATCCACCCATCCATTTCATCCATCCATCCATTTCATCTATCCATCCATCCATCCATCCATCCATCCATCCATCCATCATCCATCCATCCACTTTCATCCATCCATCCATCCATCCATTTCATCATCCATCCATTTCATCCATCCATCCATCAATCCAGATGCAGCCATTTCATACACCCACCCGTCCATCTCATCTATCCATCCATTTCATTCATCCATCCATCCATTTCATCTTACCATCTATCCACCCATTTCATCCATCCATCCATCCATTTCATCCATCCATCCATCCATGTAGATTTAAAATATTTAAAGGAACTACAGTAAAACTACAGTATTTTTTTAATTTAAATTATTATAATATAATACAGTATTCAACATTTGAAGTGGATCAAAAAAGTTGACCAAAGTTTTCCTAAGACAAGAACGGGTTTTGTCCTAAATGAATCTTTAACTTTGATGAAAAGTCTTGATCCACTCTAAAGTTTCACTACTTTTTTATGTACCCAAAAAAAAATCCCTATATGTGTTTTCCGAATTAATTAAAAGAAAATTGAGGCATGTTAAGGCAAATGAATAGTTCAATATGTTTTCAACTGATTCATAAACAAGAAAATAATGAATCAATGAAGAGTGAAACTGGCCTACTTTCCAGACACATTGATGTATCCAGTCCTGTCAGAAACTGAGAGCTTGTATTATCGGAGCCATTATAGTTTCCACACGTGTCCCAGACACATCGTGCCTCGCTGCTCATGTGGGAAATGTATTGAATGTCTGGCCTGTGTTTTGTCCCTATTCAATTCCACTTCTTTTCCCTTCGTTTCATCTTTATTGTGTTTTCAAAAAATTGTGAAAAAGAGAAAGCGTCTAACCCACGCGGGGAGATGTCTGTTTCTTCCTCCTTTACTGCTATTGTGTGTGCTGCCTTCATGCTTTGCAAACTTCATTACCTGGAATGCAGCCCGCAGAAAGAGATTATTTCACTTCTTGTGCCGTGGATGTGATATTTCTCACCCTCATTCCCTCGCCGTGCCTTAAGGCAATTCAACACAATAGGAGAAAATAAGACAAAAAAGCAGCAGTTTTATAAAACGGATTTGTGCACAACAGCCTGAAGGAGCATTCTGCACTTGGAAACACCGAATCTTCAGGGAGACGAGATCGGTGTGTGTGTGTGTGTGTGCACTCCCGCCCATTAGGAGGAAAGCAATAGGAAATGGAGAAATAAGAGCTAATCTGGGAGTTTGGTAGAGTTTTAATAATCATCATGTCAGCAGCGGTTTGTGTGTGTGTCTTTTATAACGTTGCTCATCTCTGGAAAGACAGTTTGGTGAGGAGTGTGTGCTCTGTGATTCCGCCTGCGGATTCATGTACGTGTGTGTGTGTTTCTGATAACTAGCGCCTCTGGAGCGTGTGCTCTCATGACACATTAATGTGCAGTACAGATGACACACACCGCAGGGGTTTATGGGGATGAAACCGCAGTCAGATGCTCTGCAGAGGGAACAAACTGTTAAAAAAGTGATGCGGATTCCTGATTCCACACAGTGTTTGCTGCAGTGATGCATTATGGGGATTAAACAACGTCTCAGCTGTTACAATGCAGCCGCTCTTTAACTAGTGTTTGACCCAAAGCTGCAGATGCTACTGTTAGAGGAAAGACTAGTGTGTGTGTGTGTGTGCATTCTGTCTGATGGCAAATCTAAGGAGATTTTACATGAGAGCCATTCAGAGCCGGTTCTGGAGCGGTTGATTTTTTTTTTTTTTTACCTATTATGTTAATTTGTTAAATGTGACCCATCGTTTAAACTATGCATTATTTGTTAAGACATTGTTTAGCCTTACAATATGAAGGACTAAAAATGACAAAAGGAAAAATAAATAAATAAATCAATAAAAGTAGAAATAAATAAATGCAGAAATATAGTGAAAATAAATACATTTTGGTAATTTAAATGGCTATTTCTGTATTTTTACATGTATTTACTTATTTATGCATTTATATTAGGGCTGTCAAACGATTAATCGCGATTAATCGCATCCAAAATATAAGTTTGTGTTTACATAATATATGTGGGTGCACAGTGTATAATTATTTTATATATATATATAAATACACACACATGCATGTATATTTAAGAAAAATATTATTTATATATAAAATATTTATATATAATATAAATTATATATAAATCTATATACAGTATATTCATGAAACTATTTCTTAAATATATGCAAGCGTGTGTGTGTATATATATATATATATATATAATTATACACGGCGCACACACATATTATGTAAACACAAACTTTTATTTTGGATGCGATTAATCGTTTGACAGCTCTAATTTATATATGTATTTATGTATTTATACATTTATTTCTACATTTATATATTTCTACATTTATTTATTTATGTAGTTGTGGAAAGCGGGCTGCATTCTATCGGACTGATGTTGGCTCCGCCCACTCAATTAGCATACAGGTGCAGGGAAAAATAAATGTGGAAATACAGAAATAAATAAATGTAGAAATAAAAAAATATATAAATACATAAATGTATAAATACTTAAATAAATACATATGTAAATAAATAAATACATGTAAAAATACAGAAATAGCCATTTATATTACCAAAATGTATTATATTTTCACTATATTTCTGCATTTATTTATTTATTTCTACTTTTATTTATTTATTTATTTTTACTTTTGTCATTTTTAGCCCTTCATACTACAACACCAATGAAAAGTTAGGAAATGCAATGGGTAGTTTAATGTTTTTGAAAGAAGTCTCTTCTGCTTTAAAAAAGAAAATACAGTAAAAACTGTAAAATTGTTTTCAATGTCAATATATAGTAAAGTGTCATTTATTCCTGTGATCAAAGCTGAATTTTCAGCATCATTACTCCAGTCTTCAGTGTCACATGATCCTTCAGAAATCACTCTAATATGATGATCTGATGCTCAACAAACATTTATGGTTATCATCAATATTAAAATCATTTGTGCGGCTTCAGATTTCTGTGGAAACCGCGATACATTTTATTCAGGATTCTTTGATGAATAAAAGGTTAATGGTCACTTTAAATTGACCCAAACTGCTCATCCAATGGTGTGAGTTTGGGGGCGGGACTATTTATTTAACTAGTCATTTGGAAATGATTTGTGCAGTCATATTTGATGCAGTGTATATTATTATCGTCACCAGAATGTTTATAAACCTGTTAGAGCTTTTTGACAGCATTTCTTGCATTCTTTCCTGCAAAGCTAACTAGCCTACATATATGTCCATTATTTTCCTCGGCAGTGTGTCATTCCCCTTCCTCGCGCTCAGAGATTCGTAGCATCAGGCAGGTGTTGACAGTCGACACCGTCACCTGTCTCTCGCTTTATCTCACCTCCAACCACCTGCTTTACTCCCTGAGCGCCCGACTGCTTAACCTCCATCATTCCTCTGATCCGATAGCATAGTCCTCTCCAACAAAGAACAATCTCTACTGTTAAATTAACTCAAAATGTGACTTAATTGAACTCTGTCGGAGTATACGTTTAACTCTGTTGGAGTTCATTTAACACAGCTGATTTAATTGTACTGCGGTACAGATAAAGTTTTGTCATTTCCACTCAATACAAAAGGCAGAAATTAGCCAGATTTCAAAGCTTTTCTACACGTCAGTGGCGTATATTCACCTTCCCACAGGAAAGGAAAGTCAAAAAGGAACATCTTTTTTAATATCTTTTTGGTTTCTTAGACACCGGGGAGATTAAACAGATTTTCCTTCATTTTTCTCGGATTTCTTTTTTTTTCTCGGTGTACAAAAAACCCAATGATCTCAGTCTTGAATTCACCTATAAAAGATGTCAGAGATTTCAACATGATCTCAAACCTCAAACCTTTTTTTTTAAAACCAAATGATCAGAGTTATGACATACACTTTAATATTTTATGCTTGATGCCATGAAACACACACACACACACACACACACACACTATTATTAAGATGTGTGTTGGTCGATTAGACAAGTAGACGAGGCAGACACATACCAGGTTACACCTGGTGTTTTAATCCGTCTCTTTTGTCCACTTTCATCCACTTCGGCCCTGATTTCTCTGTCCTGAGGGGTATATGTAGGTATTTTCAGATCTTTTGAACAAAATAATCTCAATCAATTTACATATGATTTCATTACATATGAATTTGCGTATGATGATAAAACACACAGAGAGCATCAGCTTTAGTTTCTGCTCTGATAACCGCTATAGACCAGCCCGAACGCTGTGAGTGTGTGTTAGAAATCAGGAATGGAGAGAGAACATCATGTTTTGTACGTTTTTCATCTTAAAACCAAACTTGCAACGCATTCTCATCCCAAGATGTCATATAGTGACGCTTTTGCCAATGCGTAGACATCCGACACACATGGCACATTTTAGCGTCAATATGAGACGCAGATATATATGGGGCAGAAGGCGCCTCCTAGTGGTCGGTCTGAAATGGGCTGAAACTTGGGTCTTAATACCGCCAAAGTTTAAATCCAGTCTGGCTAGAGCGCTTCACATTATGTTTCCTCATTATATCAGTAGACGGAGAGCAGACGGTGTTTTGTGGCTGTTTGAACACATTCATCCTCATGAGCGTTTACACTTCGAGAGCAATCCGGTCAAACGGCCTCTGGAAGTGGTCAAAAGTGAACAAGCTCAAAACATGTTACACCGCGTTTACAGCTGTATTTAGTGCCGTCCACTTGCAATCCGATTGAACAAAACGCATCTTAACTTTTTCTTCGCCATTGACCTAAATTTCCGGCTCTCCGTGTTTTCACTGTTATACAGTAGAGGGCGCATTTACACATCTTCAACAAGAGTAGAGAATCACCTGAAACGCAGAAACAAGCAATAGCATATGTAAGCAGATGCGTATGTAAAATGACACAATGTCGACCCAGGACGAGCTGTGGGACTGTTGATGGACTCGATTTACTCCATCTGTGTTTTTGATCATCGTTATGAATCTGATCTGGATGTAGTCTTTGACAAAAATGTGATTTTCTCAGCTTTTTGCTCAAAATGTGTTTATTTAATTGACCTACATTCAAGTGTTGATTAAAAAAAGAATGCACCAAGCTAAAATAAAACTTTTGATAAATTACATATTTAGATATTCATGCAACAAAATAGTGAAACGAGTTCGAGCAGGAGAACGCGCATCACGAACGCGCATCACAGAACAGAGCAAGGCGAGCATTTGAGCTTATAAAACTTAAGCTTTGTTATTTATTTATTAAATGAGCGATCGTTTCTCTTGATAAGACCCTTATTCATCATCTTGAGTCGTTTAAAGCCCCTTGACCAGTTTGAAGTTTGCACTGAAACTGTCTTTTGGACATTGAACCGTTTGGTCCCCATTGAAGTCCATTATATGGAGAAAAATCCTGGAATGTTTTCATCAAAAACCTTAATTTCTTTTCGACTGAAGAAAGAAAGACATGGACATCTTGACATGGGGGCGAGTAAATTATCAGCAAAAGTTTTTTCAAAAGTGAACTACTCCTTTAATACCAGGTGTAAACAGGGCCATTGTGAATCTAAACGTTTTAAAAACGAGAGATTTGATTGGCCAGATGATGTGTTATTGTTTTCCTTCTGTTTAGCCCCTCCCCCGTTGCGGTGTCGTCTTCCTGCGCTCTATAATTGACCCAGAGTGGGGGAGGTTTAGCTGAGTAATTGGGATAATAATTATGGGATGGTTAGTGCCAGCTGGGTCAGAAAGCAGCGTGCCGCTGGCTTATCTCTGTGTTCAAACCGGATCCCATATGGCAGGAACAATACGGTGACCAAGACCCCTAGATAGTGCACACAACAAATGCAAAATCAGTTTGAGTTCTGGGCAAGAATGCTTACGGTATTGCATTTTTTTTAATTAATCTCTCAGTCTGTTGTTGAGTTTATTATTAACAGTTGGAGATGCTCCAATGGGAGCACTAACACGCTATTAAGTAACGCATATTCAAATTAACCTCCAATAAAGCGCTGACGCAGCATCTGCCGACGCCGCTGGGAAATATCAGGCAGCGAGAGGTTAAACACCCCTCACCCATCTCTCGGTAACCATGGCAGTGGGACGACCCTCGCTAGGATACGTAAATCACAGCGTCACTGCCCACCACTTCTTTCATCTCCATTCAGAGGGCTGTTTATTCGACTCGCTCTTTATTTGAAGGGTGTTCAATGGCTATGAATGCTCACTCTGTGTTGTGGGTGGTAAAAAAAGCTCAGGAAACAATATGGTTGGGCCACGTCCGGCCCGCTCAAGGCCTCTCAAGCCTGTGTCCTTCTTTACTGTGACTTTGGAACAGATGACAGTGTGAAAGTCGTCCTCTTTTAACGACGGCCGTTAATCCTGCGACCGAACCTCACTTTCTTGTCGCAGTCAAGCTTTTCCTCACTTCTCCTCAGCCAAGGTTTTTAATGTGATTTAATTAAATTAAAAGGGAACTTTGCTATCTCAATATATTACTTATTCATAAATTACCGTGTTTCCCATCAACCTTGTAATCAGGGGAGGCCCCGGAGCTCACGAGAGAGTAAAACAGTGTGTGATATGAGGATTTAATGCGTGCGAGAAGATACTGATCTTAATGCAGTGCAAACATGATGGAGACAGAACTGCAGCAAACTGACCAAAGATTTCCAATCAAAAGCCCCAGGACTTGCTTAATAAAATTTAATGATATAAATTACTTCAAAAATGCCCTGAAATTAAGTTTTATGACTTTTATGTCATTTTTTTTTTTTTTGTATCTTAAGGGCCATCTATATGCCTATGGAAGCTTGTTTCCGCCACTGAACATAAAAATAAACTAAATAATTGTGACTTTTTATCTCACAATTCGGACTTTTTTTCTCACAATTGCGAGTTTAATTCAATTCTGAGAAATAAAGTCAGAATTGCGAGATAAAAAGTCAGAATTGCGTGATATAAAGTCGTAATCGTGAGTTATAAAGTCAGAATTGCGAGATATAAAGTCACAATTGCGTGTTATAAAGTCAGAATTGTGAGATATAAAGTCAAAATTGTGTGATAAAAAGTCAGAATTGAGAGATATAAAGTCAGAATTGTGTGATAAAAAGTCAGAATTGAGAGATCTAAAGTCACAATTGAGAGATATAAAGTCAGAATTGTGAAATATAAAGTCAGAATTGTGAGATAAAAAGTCAGAATTGTGAGATATAAAGTCAGAATTGTGAGATATAAAGTCAGAATTGTGAGATAAAAAGTCAGAATTGTGTGATATAAAGTCAGAATTGTGAGATATAAAGTCAGAATTGTGAGATATAAAGTCAGAATTGTGAGAAATAAAGTCATAATTGTGAGATATAAAGTCAGAATTGTGAGATATAAAGTCAGAATTGTGAGAAATAAAGTCATAATTGTGAGATATAAAGTCAGAATTGTGAGATAAAAAGTCAGAATTGTGAGATATAAAGTCAGAATTGTGAGATATAAAGTCAGAATTGTGAGATATAAAGTCAGAATTGTGAGATATAAAGTCACAATTGCGTGTTATAAAGTCAGAATTGCGAGATATGAAGTCAGAATTGCGAGATATAAAGTCAGAATTGTGAGATATAAAGTCAGAATTGTGAGATATAAAGTCAGAATTGTGAGATATAAAGTCACAATTGCGTGTTATAAAGTCAGAATTGTGAGATATAAAGTCAGAATTGTGAGATATAAAGTCAGAATTGTGAGATATAAAGTCACAATTGCGTGTTATAAAGTCAGAATTGTGAGATATAAAGTCAGAATTGTGAGATATAAAGTCAGAATTGGTTGATAAAAAGTCAGAATTGTGAGATATAGTCAGAATTGCGAGATATAAAGTCACAATTGGGTGATATAAAGTCGCAATTCTGAAAAAAAGAGAAGTGTGACTTTTTATTTCAAAATTCTGACTTTTTTTCTTACAATTGACTTTATAACAGAGTTTATATGGCGAAATTCTGAAATCTTTTCTCAGAATTGTGAGATTTAAACTCGCAATTGCGACTTATCAGGCCAATTCTAAGGGGAAAAAAGACTTTTTCCCCCATCAGAATAATCTCGCAATTCTGACTTTCCATCTTGCAATTCTGAGAAATAATGTCAGAATTGCGAGAAGTAAACTCGCAATTGTGAGAAAAAAAGTCAGAATTTATTAGATAAAAAGTCGCAATTACCTTTATATTTTTCATTCTATGGCGGAAACAAGCTTCCATAATATGCCAGTCAAAGGCCTTCCCTCTAAAAAATGCTGGGTGGTTTCAACCCAAATTTGGGTCAAATGTGGACAAACCCAAATGTTGGGTTAAAAACGTTATAAGAAAAATTACAGTTGAAAGTGAAAGTTGAAGTTGGGTTAAAAATTTAAATTACATTTTTAACCCAACATTTGGGTTTGTCCATATTTGACCCAAATTTGGGTTAAAACAACCCAGAGTGTTATTATTTGTCATAAGGTCATTTTTCGTTGACATTCTGGCTCACTGGTTTTATGGCATTGCTAGACAACATCCACTGGAGATGAGCTTATTATATTGACTCTAGCTATGCCATAACAGTCATTATTACTATTTATTGAACTCTACATCCTTCCTGTGATTGACAGAATGACAGAACAGCAGCACTACAGTGACCTTATCCGCTAGCGGTAATCATTTTGTCTATTATGGTTTATGGTTATTTAGTGACTGGAGTCTGGAGCCTTGCACCTCTTTCAGAGATAAGTGTCGAGCCTATTCATTTTTCTAAGTGCCGTTTCATGGTGTCACCTCATTTAGCCTATTACAGTAAGTCTTTGGATGTTGTTATTGGACTGGCAGCATCTGAGTAAAAAAAAACACATGCATCCAAGGCTCGCTGCATTAAGCGGCATACGCTATTTTACAGATTTGCCAGCTCTCAGGGGGGACATCATAACGGCTATGTGCAAATATAGACATATGTTAGAGAAATCACACTTGCCAGAAGTGAAATCACGGCCTTCCAATGCTTCAATAGTCGGGGGATGCATAACAATAAATTCCAACAACCCCCAGAAGAGCCACAAATCCATGATTCTTCTGAGGACACGCAAACACACTCGTGAACACGTGCTTATTACATAACCAGCAGGACAATAATGTGCGCCGTGAATCACTTTGATTGTCGCTCCATCTTTAGTTTAATTGAATTCAAGGATTCTAATTGATTCCTTCTCATGTGTAAATGTTAGGCGTCTACAGCGGCGCCAATCCTCTACAAATGCCAGAGGTGGATTTTTACAGGAATTCGTTCATAAATGTGTTTGCCCGGATTTTGGCATATGTAGATAATTGAAGAGGAGGAGAAAAACGAGGAAAACCTCCAGTGATGATTTTGAAATCTATAGATCTGCTAAATCCTCATCAGAATTTGCTGTAAATCCCCATTCTATATATATATACTGTATGTACTATATACAGTATATATGGATGTGTCACAATACGGGAGAACAGATCCGTCACGTTTCATTGACTTTAAAAGACATTTTTATTCAAAAGCAACGTCTGTAATTTTTCTTGTTTCCAACTACAAAAAATACAATGCCCTTAAAGTGAGAAACTAAAAATTAAACTAAATATTTTGCGGTCATCTTTAAAAAGGTCATCTTTAATTAAATGTTTAAAAACATCGGTAGAACTTTACTATAAGGTTCACAACATTATGTAATGTGTTAACTAGAGCTGTCAAACGATTAATCACGATTAATGGCATCCAAAATAAAAGTGTGTTTACATAATATATGTGGGTGCACTGTGCATAATTAATTTGTATATATATATATATATATAAATACACACACATGCATGTATATTTAAGAAAAAAAAACATTTTTTATACATAAAATATTTATATATAGTATAAATTATATATAGGCTAAATCCATATACATGGAAATATTTCTTAAATATATACAAGCATGTGTGTGTTTTTATATATATATTTAATTTATATTTAATAATTACAAAATAATTATACACAATGCACCCACATATATTATGTAAACACACTTTTATTTTGGATGTCATTAATCGTGATTAATCGTTTGACAGCTTGACTAACATTAAAAATAGCAATGAGCAATGCATTTGTAACAGTATTAGTTAATCTTTATTAACGTTAGTTAATATAAATACAGGTCTTTATTGTTCATGCATGTTAGTTCACAGTGCGTTGACTAATGCTAACAACCACAACCTTTGATTTCAATATTGTATTAGTAAATGTTGAAATGAATATTAACTAAGATTGATAAATGCTGTAAAAGTGTTGTTCTTAGTTCATGTTAATTAATGGACCTTATTGTAAAGTGTTAGCAAATTATTTCACGTTTAGAGATGTCAAACGAACTAATTTGTTTTAAAATATTTAATTATTAAACGATTAATCGCATTAATATCGTAGTTAACTCGCGATTAATCGCACATGTTTATCTATTCTAAATGTCTCTTGATTTCTTTTTTTTTCTCATTTTAATGCTCTTATCAACATGGGAAAGTGGATCGGCTTGCTTTGTGCAAATGGTTTTTTTTTTATTGAAAACAAGGGGAGCAGGGGAGAGTCCAGGCCCAGGTGAAGATCAGCAGAGTCGGCCACCGCGAGCCAGGCTGTTTAAAGGTGATAATGGTTTTAATTTAAGCCAAAGATGATTTATCTGAGCTTGGCTAGCCTCCCAAACCACAGACCTGGAAGCATGAAATGAAAACTATTACCCTGGAAGTCTCATCGGTCACTTTGAATATTGTGAATGTGGAGAAAGGAAGATGAAAACCTGCTGAAGACTTGATATAGTTGCAGTGGATCTGGTTCAGTTCGTCAGAAGTTTGAAGCTCTGTTGACCCGTCAGTTAATGTGAACGCTGGCGGTCAAAACACAGCTATATTTAGACATTCTTGCACATATGAATAACAAACATATCAGCGAATGACACGAGATATGAATGTAGGCCTCTGTTGTTTTTCCTGAAGCTGTTTCATATCATGTGGTGGTCTGACTTTGGCAATGAATAACAATTTGTATTGTGCTGTAAACATGGTCATTGTTTAAAGATGTCAGGATGTGATGTGAAAGATGCCAGAATGGGCTCGCTTTGTTTACGCGCTAGATCCGTAGACGTCAAGCTAATGTTGAAGGGTGATAATTACCGGACGAGGAAATGTGCGATCGTTTCATTTGTTTTGAAGAGGAGACAAACACATTGAGAGTGAAAGCTCCTGAATTTGAGTTCAGTTCGCATTAATTTGATCTGCCATTTCATGTCTGAATCTTACAACAATTAATTGTTCATATCATGTCCTCTTTCTTGTCTGAATCTCACAACCATTAATTGTTCCATATAATATTTTGTAACCAAAACTATATATTGTGAAATGAAATTTTTCCCATTCTTTGTGATTTGTATGTTTTGTAGCCTATAAGGTCATTGTTTATTAGCTGAATGTGGAGAAATACCTGCTTTTTTGAAAGAAATTAATACTTTAATTATTCAAGGACGCATTAAATTGGCCAAAGGTGACAGTAAAGACATTTAAAATAAATCCTGTTCTTTTGAACTTTTTGTACAATAAATATTTCATCGTTTCCAGCAGCACAACTGTGTTCAACATTGATAATAATCATAAATGAGCATCAGATCATCATATTAGAGTGATTTCTGAAGGATCATGTGACACTGAAGACTGGAGTAATGATGCTGAACATTCAGACTTAATAAATTACACTTATATTCACAGCTGTTTTACATTGTATTAATTTTTCATAATATTACTGTATTTTTGACCAGTGAAATGGGTGACCATAAGCAACTTCTTTCAAACCATAAACACTTTTGAACAATCGCATAAATATTAATGTTTTATTAGTTATCACAAATAGCTACTCCCTAGGATCCTGTCGACTCGACGGATAGGCCAAACATTATGACTAGGGCTGTCAAATGATTAATAGTGATTAATCGCATCCAAAATAAAAGTTTGTGTTTACATAATATATGTGGGTGCATCGTATATAATTATTTTGTATATATATATATATATATATATATAAATTCACAAACATGCATATTTAAGAAATAATATATAAATTATATAAATAATAATATATAAATATATAAATATATATAAATAATATTTTTTTCTTAAGTATACATGCATGTGTGTGTATATATATATATATATATATATATATATATATATATACAAAATAATTATACACAATGCACCCACATATATTATATAAACACAAACTTTTATTTTGGATGTGATTAATCTCGATTAATCGTTTGACAGCCCTAATTATGACACATGAATCGAAAAATGTTATATTTTGGAAATAATCACAAAAGCAAAGGGTGTGTTTAAAATGAACACATTCCCTCCAGGTGTTTTAGGCCAATGACCCCTCATTAGAGTCACCCTAAATCCACTAGTGTCCAGTTACACCATTCACATGAGCTGAGGGCGTGTCTCATCTCTCACCTGACTGACCTGTCAATCACACCTGAATGAGACGTGTTAACCAAGTAGGTTCGCCATTACCAATAAAGTCCTCCTTTTGTATTCAGTGGCTAATGCTATTTAGTAAACAGGGGTTTTAATTAAAAACCTCTCACACATGCCCTTGTTCCCAAATCCCCCCTCAGTGTGTGTTTTCTCATGGTCACTCAGTGGCCATCTGGACGGGACTCACGGAAGCGTCCGAATATCAGTGTTCGGGTTTAATCCTCCTCAGCTTGTCTGGCTTCTGTGGGAGTGAGAGAGACTGAACGAGTGATTTTAATCTGCTGTTTTTGTCTCGTCACTCAATCTGAGCTGAACCTGAGAAGTTCACACACTACTCAGCCATTTATTTAAAGGAGCGCCGGAGGGAAATGCTAAATTGAGAAAGCCAGAAAGCAAATTCTCGGTAAGCTTGTAGTCCCATTTTTCAAAATAATCTGATGTGAATAAGCATCATTGGTGTTCATATATTTGCATGTTTTGACTGTGACCTCAATTATCGACCGGACATTTCTATTTATTCTCCACGATAATTTAATGACTTGCTTCACCCAAAAATTACAACTTTTTTTCTGTGAATGCATTTTTTTTTAGTATTATTATTTTGTCAAATAAAAGTCAAGGGTTATTAGCTAACTGAAACTAAAACTAAAACCCTAAAAAAAAAAAAAATGTTTCTTGAAATAAAATGAGTATGAAGTGAAATAAGGTAAAATATATACAAAAAAAAATATGTTTTAGTGCAACATTTATCTTGATGTACTGAAATTACTAATACTGAAAACAATAAAAAATATAAATGAATATATAAATATACGCAGACCGAAGCGCCCGCACCCTCAGATCAGTTGGACGTGGTAAAAAGGTAAAAACGATATAAATACTGTTCGTTTTCTCACACAAACCGCTCGTTTCGTGTCTTAGTCCATCAATGTATACTTACGTTTACGAGTCATTAAATCATGTTTAATTTGGACTTCTCTGTGCATGCTCTTTGAGGTGGTGACCATAGACCTCCATTATATGACTGACGGACAAGAACGGTTTGACCTAAAAATATCACAATTTAAAATACTGTGGAAACAAAGACACCTACATCTTGGATGCCCTTGAGGTAAGATAAAACATATCAAAATTAAAAAGTGAACTATCCCTTTAAACAACAAATTAAAATGAAAACGGAAAATATAAAAGTAAAAGCTAGTAATATGGATTGGACCCCATTGACTTGTATTGCTTGGACAAAACAGCAAACACCTTTTTAAACTAAAACAGTGTTAAAGTAATAAGAGACGTGAAGAAATTAAACACATCGTGTCTGCATTTTGTTGGCCATATGGTAAAAATAAATCTATTGAAGAAGCAAAATTCTTCTCAAATTAGACAGCAAGTGTACGGTATCTGGATCCGGGAACTGTGGGCTACCGTTACATAACCCAGATGAAAAGAGTCAGACAGACAGAATACGAAACGATCCTCCGGGGGAAGAAGAAGAAGATGTTTTCTGCACAGAAAGTAGGACTCCTCATCATGACTGCAAAGTGCGGTAAAGTTTTCTGTTGAGTAACCGGGTTGAGTTGAAAAGTGTAGCAGGATAATTAAAGAGAAGTTGAGAATGCGCTCGTCTTGTAACCTGAGGGAGTTTCTCTTTACTCAGCTGTGGTGTAGGATTAGTGCAGATTACACTGGGATCCCAGGTCAGATAGCTTCATCCTCACCCGTTGCGTGTAAAACACCTGCGGACGGTGAAAACGCTTCCATCTCAGACGATGACAGTCGGACGGCTCGTTCTCTCGCGCCCTGTCACCTTCATTAAGCCCGGCGATGAAAAGTGTGGAAACTCTCGTCAGATTTCTGCATGTTCCAGCGCTCGGCTGGGCTTCTAAAGTTACAAACCTCTAATCCTCCGGCTTTGGCTGAAACAACTTTGGTATTACGGCTTAAATGGGTATATAGAAAGTTTCTCAGGCTTTTTCCTGGCGTTGAGAAACAGATGTTGGCTGTCGGCCATCTTGTCGGTCTCATTGACTGAGCTGTTCTGGCAGTTAGCTTCGCTGACCTCTGCTTTCAGCATATTTGGCAGGCATTGTACGGCTCTTTGAAAAGCTGCTCAAAATCGTGTTACATCACAACGATCAGAGCATTGGAAGCGCTTTATACAAAGACACTACACCGTCATAACAGGTGTCTTTTACTAATAGCTGGATAATCCTTTTTGCGAAGCAGTCTGAATCCGCCAAGTTTCATTTCGCAAGAGTTATTTGTGACACTTTCTCATTGCATCCCTTTTTTATCGCTTCCTTTCTCCATCTAAAGCCGAAATCCATACCTCCAATTACTCTGAATGTCATATATCTATAAACACAATCCTTTCATGTCTTATAATCAATAGCAAAAATTAGTGCTAAAATATTTAATCGCGATTAATCGCATTAATGTCATAGTTAACTCACGATTAATCACAATCACACATTTGTATCTATTCTAAATGTCTTTTGATTTCGTTTTGTCCCATTATTTTTTTCTCATTTTAATGCTCTTATCAAAATGGAAAAGTGGATTTTTTATTTTTATTATTGAAAACAAAATTAGCATATACAGTGTTCAATTTCACACTAACATTCTCACTTTGAGCAAATAATCTGCTAAGTTTGCTAGGCCAAAAAGGCTGTTAATCGCGCGATAAAAAATGAACACTGTTAAAATGGGTTTGCATTAACGCCGTTAATAACACGTTAAACTGACAGCCCTAATAAATATCCTATGATTTTCATGTGAACGAGGCTTTCCTCTGCTGCCCACCTGTTATTTGGTATTTTGTGTTTGTATTAAGTACTAATGTTAAGTACTTTATAATTAAGTACTTTATAAAGTGTTTTATTATGTATCATAGCAATTACTTGGCTTTATTTATCTCTGAAACATGAAATGTGGAGTTATCTGCTTTTGCTTTCTTCTACTACTAATTATTCCATCTTAATAAAGTGTTTTATTATGTATCATAGCAATTACTTGGCTTTATTTATCTCTGAATCATGAAATGTGGAGTTATCTGATTTTGCCACACAAATATATATATATATATATATATATATATATCCTTTCAATTACCTTTAATATAACAAGAGTTCATTTGCAAAATCAGATAACTCATCTTTCATCATTTTTTTTTTTTTACTTGTAACAAACAACTTGTAAATGTCCCAATTGGGAGAGAGTGTTCAATTTCAAAGAGTTTAATTAAACTTTCATGTAATATATTTTTGGATGTATTGTGAGTTAATAAATGTAACTGGTTGTGTACATTTGGCACACAGTATCTAAATATCGATTAATCGATCGATATAACACTGAATCAAATCGAATCATAATCATATCGTAGATTTTTTTGAGGTATTGGCAAATATGGTGTCACTGGCTGAGAGAATCGGTATCGTATCGTGATTAACTGTCCCTATTAATATTCAAACTGTGTGTACACGTGAGCAGATGAGCCCAGAACGCAACGCACAAAGTTTCACTTTGAGTGTTTTCTTTACACTGGTGTTCAATGGGAAAACGCTTAACATGTGAATTAGCCTGTTGCAATCATACAAACATACATTTAAAATAGTAGTATGAAACATAAGTGCCACGCCACTTTTTTATTTTATTTTTTGTTGAAAAGCTATTATATACATGTGTATATTACATATATATTACATGTGATGCTAAAACTACTCTATCCTGTTCAAAAGGTTGGGGTCAGTACGTGTTTTTCTTTTCTTTTATATTTTTCCATCATGACAACTCTTGGAAGGGTTTAGCATGATAATGTCTATGACAATGCTAATGTATTGGTCTTTGTGGAACAGATCTGCTACGCTGCTGCTAATAAACACATGACACGCTTCTGTGAGCATGAAGATATGCACAAATAGCATATATGACAACATAACCCATAGCAGATCTGTACAGGTGGAGCTGGGGAAGGTGGAGGGTTTGAGAGAAAACGGATACATAAACATTGACCAACTATTTGAATGGAGATCAGCAAGACTATTGGCTACAAATGCAGAAGGAGAACCAATCAGCTTGTGCCGTGTAGTTAAAGATGGGATTGAACTTGTATATATATATATTCAAAGGTCCATAATGTTTTTTTTTATTGCAATTGTGGGCACATTTAGGCCTCCGTCTGTCACACATCCAGTCTAGATTGATGGCTGATAGTGTCTGCTGGATGTGCATGTGCAGAATCAGTTGTGTTCTCAGTAGACCTCTTAGTTTTAACCTATAATGTGTCTTCATTAAGACTGAGAGCTCCATGCAACAATAGATCATTAAAGTGACAGGCCACAGTCAGCAGATAATTGTGATTCGAATACTGGGGTCATTTAGGGTGAGCTTATTAACATATGTATAGCCCAGCGGATTGGTCGTCGATATCATGTCTAAGTCTCTCATTTTCTCTCTGTCCCTTTCTCTTCGCTTCAATCATCCATCTTTATCCAGTTATTGGGTACTCCGTATACTTTTAGATATCATACGCGCAAGGTCCCATGAAAGGACCCTTAAAAACACAATCGCTTCTCGTTGCTGAGTGACTTTGCTTGGGAAACTGGATTTAACAACATGTATTGGATATCCATAAAAAGTAAAAAATATTGTGAAGAGGAATGGATTTTGTTTAGCTTTGAGAATAGAGGGTTTTGTCTGTTTTATGTGCCATCTGTCTGCATATGCCAACCTACTGACCCGTCATTGATTATTACACAACATTGATAACTTAATTGAAATGACGGCCTGTGTCAGAGCTTTTTTTGTTCATCTCTAGCATGGCCATTACTAAAGGTCATGCCCTATGACCCCAAGTGCAGGGTCCCATAAGGGGCTTGATGCTCTAATTCAATAGTTGTGGATAACTGGGTTGGACAGACACACACACACACACACACACACACACACATCAAATCTTTATGATGAATATTTTCCTCTACAGTTGCCCAATACTTTGTCATGTCATATTAGTCCAATTTTGACCATTTTACTGACTGAAGTGACCTATATTGTTAATGTCTCACGTTATTTTATTTTAATAGATATAACATATACATTAGTGGCCAAAAGTCATGTCTAGAGGGGTTATTTGTTTTTAAAGAACGTACAAGTTTATTTAAACCATAAAATATGAGTTTGCATGTTCATAATTTGGCCAAAAATTATGTTTTTGAAATAATGTACAATTTGACGTGTTGCATTGCCTTATTGTCAAATAAAACAATTGACAAAAAAGCATTGCTATGCAATATGCAATAACACATTTGTAATAATATTTTAATAAAGGTGAAGATTTTCTATCACTTTTGGTTAGTGCTGTATTTTTACATTTTATTTTATTATTCTCATCACTCTAATCAACAGATCTGATTACAATAATTTAATTATTGTCATGACGCTACTTTTAGATTTGTTTTTGTTGGAACTTTGGCAATGCTCATTATTGTCAGTAATTTTGTTTTAGAGGGAAAAATAACTAATTGGTCACACTTCAGTTTAGGGTCCAATTTTCACTACTTCTGCCTCAATAAACTACTAATTACTGCTTATTAATAGTTAGTAATGTAGTTGTTAAGTTTAGGTATTGGGTGGTATATGTAGAATAAGGTCATGCAGAATAAGGCATTAATATGTGCTTTATAAGTACTAATAAACATCCAATATCATAATAATATGCATGCTAATAAGCAACTAGTTAAAGGAGTAGTTCACTTTAAAAAAAAAAAAAAAAACATTTGCTGATAATTTACTCGCCCCCGTGTCATCCAAGATGTCCATGACTTTCTTTCTTCAGTCGAAAGGAAATTAAGGTTTTTGATGAAAACATTCCAGGATTTCTCTCCATATAATGGACTTCAATGGGAACCAAACGGTTCAAGGTGCAAATGACAGTTTCAGTGCAAACTGATCAAAGGGCTTTAAATGATTCCAGACGATGAATAAGGGTCTTATCAAGCGAAATGATCGCTCATTTAATAAATAAATAACAAAGTTTAAGTTTTATAAGCTCAAATGCTCGCCTTCCTCTGTTCTGTGATGCACGTTCGTGACTCTCCTGTTCGAACTTTTCCCGAGTCAACTCGTTAATTTTGTTCGTTGAATGAACCAAATGACACGAAAAAAGATTTGTTCATTTTGATGAACGAGTTCGAACAGGAGAGTCACGAACGTGCATCACAGAACAGAGCAAGGCGAGCATTTGAGCTTATAAAATTTTAACTTTATTATTATTTTTTTTTTATGAGCGATCGTTTTGCTTGATAAGACCCTTATTCATCGTCTGGAATCGTTTAAAGCCCTTTGAACAGTTTTCACTGAAACTCTCTTTTGGACTTTGAACCGTTTGGTTCCCATTGAAGTCCATTATATGGAGAGAAATCCTGGAATGTTTTCATCAAAAACCTTAATTTCTTTTCGACTGAAGAAAGAAAGACATTGACATCTTGGATGACATGGGGGTGAGTAAATTATCAACAAAAGTTTTTTTTTTTTTTTTTTTTAAGTAAACTACTCCTTTAATAGTGAAGACAGGACCTTAAACTAAAGTGTTCCCAAACTATTTAATTCTGCCTTGTTACTCATTATGTCAATATTGTTATAAAGTAGCAGAGAGTAGATGTTAAAGCTTGGTGTCTTATGGTGTCTTTTTTCTTTCTTTATTAATAAGAACAAGGCACTTGGTGGAAAAACAAATAGAAAAAGTGCTGGAAAAAATGTGAATAATTTCCCGGCACATGCTGGTATATGTGGCCATCGACACTTGCTGCTCCTCCTGTTTTTTGGTTTTTACGAACCCTAATACATGAACTTTTAATCCTGCATATTCTGAATAAGCCATGAAACGTAAACTGCCGGGAATCATGCTTCAGGAATGACTGACAATAGATTTGCCAGATAATCCCTTTTACAGATTCAATCGCACAGCTAACTCGTACAACAGATGTCAAGTAATACGCCGCTGCGCGATGTCAGTGAGGGTTGCCCACCTCTGAAACCCGATCTCCACCTCCCCGCGATGGGTTGGTGCCCTGGCGTCTGTTAGCTCTTCTGCTGAGGGGCTTTTGAGAGTGAGGTCAACGGTGTGTGTAATAAGCTAGCGCTAGCGGATGGCTAGTGCCCATTCACATGCTGATTTTCCAGTCGATCCATTTGCATTAAGTGCAATCTAATTGCCAACTGCGGCCTGATTATGGTGCGTGTCGGCCGAGATGAAATATGACCTCCCGTCTGCACCCGCCGCTACTCAACTCATGTCAGATGGGCGAAAATCTGAAGGGAAAAGTTTTCGACACCGATGAAATACTACCACTTGAAATGGGAGATATGTGCTTGTATTTATGGAAAAAAAAGGACATTAGCTCATGCATTAGAACAATCACTCTCTTTGTTCATGTAGGCTGTTTTTTTTTCTTCTAGTGTACCTTATTTCACCTGTGGTGTGGTCCCAATAAGTTTCCTAAGAGGAAAAGCTCAGTTTGCTTGGAAGTTTGTCCAAATGTGACTCCTCAGTTAGTGTCCGATGGCATCTTGATGAGCCAAGAGAGGAACAGCTGGAGTCTGCGGTGGTTTAAGTGACCATATCGTCTCTTCTGGACTCTGGAGTTGTCATCGCTCGCAGTTGTGAGAGGACGTTGAGCAGCTGTAAGGGGTATTGGGATGGTTACATGCTCTCGGGTACAAAAAAAAGGTACAAAAGCTGCCACTGGGGTGGTATGCTTTCGAAAGGTACATATTAGTATCATATTGGTACCAAAAGTGTAAATATTACTAACTAAATGGCACATATTATAACCTTTTGAAAGGGTAGCATCCCAGTGACAGCTTTCGTATCACCCCCTCCCTCCTTTTTTTTTTTACCCCACCATTGGGTTTCGAATACTAATGCAGGTGCTTATTTTGTTCCTGTTAGCAACACTATGAATCGGCCCCTAACCGCTCTGTTCAGATCCACTTGGCTCCTTGGAGTCTAAATGGACTGGCCACAACATTGCTGACAGAGTTTATCGATAAAGTCTGTCTCCATCAAGATTCAAGGTTCTTATCCACTTGTTACCGGAGGACTGAAAACACTAAGATTCATCTGAATAATAATCATAATATCATAATAATACCCAGTGCAGCCTAAAGATGGAATATTAGTAGTAGAAGTAGTCTCCAAATAATTAAAAGTAACATCATATTATTGTACCATTACTCAAATATAGTCGTCAACCATCTAATCACAATAACGACATTTTAAATGAACAGTGAGATGTGTCCTTCAAAAGACAGTCGAAACATGCCGTGTCTGTATCATTAGTCGTGTCCCACCCCACCTAAAGCAGTGAGTGAGATTAATGAACTGAAGTGGCATATTGAGACCTCAGTGAAAGCAGACTGAAAGGTCGTGGGGTCTTAGACATGTGCATCAGGCCCTGAATACATTGAACAGTCTAGCCAAGCTCTCTGATTCGAAGTACCGACCAATCAATGACACCGGATTAACAGCCTTAACTTCAAATTGCATCCAGCTGTCAATCAAACCTCTGCTCTAATGCTCGATAATACGACGAAAACTTCCATTTAGTTTTACCTAGAAGTCATTCTGCTTTCCCATTTTTGCTTTTGTTTGGGGTTTAGGTTCTCACTAACTCGTTTTAAAAGGCCTGTACATTACAATCAAATATTTCTGAAGACATGTTAGATTAATTCAATTGAACTCAATGACGATTTGAAAATCTAGTTTTCTATTCCAATCCAGGATCTGCATTTATGTTACAGAAATGACGCTTCATTTTGTATTTCACATAGGGTCTAATGATTTTGGACTGGAATCATTATAGATCAATGTCTATAAAGGAGTTTGTTTTTGGTTTTACTGACCATAAATGTGTAAGATTGCCTAGTCCCATGGGAGAATGATGGATTGAATTTAATAATTGATAAAGGTCTGGTGTTGCTGTGGACAAATACCTCTGTTTACCGGAACATCTTTAGATTAAAGTGGCGCTTCTCCAATGTTTTGGCCGACTGTCAAGTTTTAGAGTGTTCCTCGTGAGATAGCATAGGGAATTGGGTAATACTAATGTTACATGTTTTGTTGGCATTGTTGGCAAGACCTGGTGGGTGTGGCCAACAGCCATTACAGGAAGTGATTGCCTTCTAATAGACCTGGGCGAAATCTGCCATCTACACCAATCATCACTATCAATTACAGACATCCATTCTGGTCTGGACACCCTAGTTGGACTGCCAGTTTGGCCGAAGGGAATGCATCGTGTTCTAGTGGACTGACTCATCCCAAGGCGTCATATGCTGACGCTTTTGCCAATGCGTATACATCCAATGCACATGGCACCCTTTAGCATCAATATGAGACGCAGATATATATGGGGCAGAGGGCGCCCCCTAGTGGTCTAACCCTAACCCTACCCCAGACCTAAACCTACCCATAACCGAAGCGTGTTATATTGACGCTAAATGGTAAATGGTAAATGGACTGCATTTATATAGCGCTTTCATAGACCTAATGGCCACCAAAGCGCTTTACATATTGCCTCACATTCACCCATTCACACACACATTCATACACCGACGGCGGTGTCAGCCATGCAAGGCGCCAGCCAGCTCGTCGGGAGCAGCTGGGGTTAGGTGTCTTGCTCATGGACACCTCGACACTTGGTCAGGTGGAACCGAGGATTGAACCACCAACCCTTCGGTTTGTAGACAACCCACATGAACCACTGCGCCACTGCCGCCCAAGGCTAAAGGGTGCCATGTGCGTTGGATGTCTACGCATTGGCAAAAGCATCGTATATGACCAGTGTTGGGTAAGTTACTCTAAAAAAGTAACTAATTACTAGTCACTAATTACCTCTTCAACAGTGTCATTAGATTACTGTACTAATTACTCTCTCTAAAAAGTATTTAATTACTTTTAATTACTAATTACTTTCAAAATCCCATATCAATCTCAACCAGCTGAATAATACAAGGACAGACATGAATCTGTTTTAATTCTTTCAGATAAATACTATAAAATTGCATGAATTATCCTTAAACTGACCAAGGTGGAGAAGGTTACATTATAAAAAACATACTTTTTAGCATCAGACGATACATTTTGATGTTAAACCCACTATTGTTTTACGTATGTCTGATCTCATGACATTTCACCCTTTTTTCATACATACACGAATTTGTACGAGTGCGGTCGTAATATTTAGACACCTCATAAAATGCATACGAATCGCTGTGAGATCGGATTGATCTATACACAGTATTTACCTCAATTACATCAGAAGTAACTGTAATTAAATTACAGATAAATGAAGAGTAATCCCTTACTTTACCTTTTCAAGGGAAAAGTAATTAAATTACAGTAACTAATTACTTAGTAATTAGTTACACCCAACACTGTATATGACGCCTAGGGAAGAGAATGCGTTGGGGTAGCAGGCATCTGTATTTTCCTATTGCTAAATGCTCTTTTCTGGCCCTCTTTCACATTTGTGTGGCACAATATTTTTGTTTCAGATGTTGAGCCTGTATAAGTTACTAGTTGTAACTGTTTAAAAATTCATCCCGTTCTTTTCTAAGCAGTCAGACATGTGGTTTCCACGCTTTGCATTGCAGGAGGGATCGAATCTAGTATGTCATAGAAACTTTAGGGTGGGCTCCTTTGACGTGTTGAAGCAAACACCTTCTGTAGCAATCATGCACAACACTCCAGGATTGTGTTTTTTCAAGAACATGGTTAATGAATAGAAAGTTTAAGTCTAATAAATTAATTCAGCAGCAGGTTAAGTGTTAATACTATGCAAAATAAGTGTTAAGAGACAAGACCCGTTGAAGTTTTACTTGTCTGCTTTGCCTGTGTGAATTGTGTTTGAATGTAAGCCAGACTAAAGAGCGTTCTCACACTGAGAAACAGGTGCAAGATTTACACCAAAAAAAACCCCCGAGAGATAAAGATTGAGAGAGAATTTAAACCGTGAGAGCATGTCGGCGAGAACAGCAAAACCAAATGTGTTGTTTCTGTCAGGGTAGGTTTGGTGCGAGCGTGTGTCTGTGTGCATTTCAAAAATGAAAGACTTCTTTTCCTCTCTTCATCTCCTCTTCATTCCTCGTCCATGTCTCCCCAGGGAGGGTGTGTGTGCAGGTGCTCACATACAAGTAGTAAACGGGGCTCCACCTCTGACTTCCCAATGGGGGTCCAGGCACACTCATCAGGAGCCCCGTTGTGCACTTAAGGGCCCTTACGCAATCCATACACGCATCCCCAGCCTCTCTAATTGGGCCAGCCCGCATCTTTGTCATGCTGTTTTTCTCTGAAAGGAGTACTGGAGGCTACACTACAGAGAGAAATGGGAACAGGGAGACAGGAACAAAAGCACGCCTCATATCCGCAGCAGGGCTGCTTGTTAGGGAGCGACGGCCCTCTGGGAGCGGGGCACTTGGCAGAGGACATAGGGTCGTCGGGGGCACAGCCGTACATCAGTCGTGGGGAACGTGGGTGAAGTCAGAGACCCCTAAGCCTGCAGCATTATCGCCCTTTGTCAAATCTGCACCTGTCACTCATTCAATACGAGAACATGAACCGGTCAAACTTTGATTTACTGCCAGGCCTCACAGCGCAATGAAATGAAAGAAAGCATCGGAATATAAAGGATAAGTGATCAGAAGGAAGAGCTGGGGGAAGATAAAAGAGATAAATGAGACAAAGGAAAGCAGGCCATGATGAAGAAAGGGAAAACTCAAAAGAATGATGATGAGAAAGATTGGATTAACGCGAGGAGAATAAAACAACTGCGAATTCAATTGACCAAAGAAAGTTGAGGTCACATTCAAATTCAGACAGTTGTGATGCTCAGATTGTTGTGATGCTCATTTATTTCCTGTAAAGATAAGTGATAAAAAGTTAACTTTTGTTTTATCCCTGAAAATGACCAGCAGTATTTCTGATTTAATCTGCCCATGCCATCTGTACAGATCTATGAAGGGAGCCGATAGATATGACAGTCTTTGAAGGGAATTGAGTCCGCAGGGGTATAGAATTAATATGACTTAAGCTTTGAGTTGATGCAATATGACTGAGGGCAAAAGCAAACCCTTCTTTTCATCTCCCATATCTGCTATGATGAAGATTTGGAGGACATGGAAAGAAACCAGATAGTCTGACAGAATATCAAACTGACAATAATCTGATAAAAAGAATTGGAATTGTACATTGGGCATCAGAATCATCTCTCTCTCTCTCTCTGTCTCTGTGTGTGTGTATTGTTGAAACTATGTTGAAGGGGGCATTGGGGACAGAACCAGAGATCCTTGATAGGAAAATAAAGCAGTCTTATTAAACATGGAAGCTGGTTTGTTGATAGTTCAGGGTGGTTTAGCCTCTACTAGGTCCAAACTAGATCTACTAACTTTTAGTGTATTTGAATAATCAGCCTGTTCTCATCCCAAGGCGTCATATACTGACGCTTTTGACATTTCGTCTACATCCAACGCACATTTAGCGTCAATATGAGATGCAGATATATGTGGGCCAGAAGGCGCCTCCTAGTGGTCTACCCCAGACCTAAACCTACCCATAACCGAAGGGTGCCATGTGCGTTGGATGTTTACGCATTGTCAAAAGTATCACTATATGACGCCCTAGGATGAGAATGTATTGGAATAATCATATAAACCAGTTAATGACAATAAAAGGCCAGCTTGCTGACAAAGGTGGTCGTCCAAGTCAAAACCAGCTGGCCAAAACCCATCTATAACTTGGGTCACCTAATGAACAGCTAAGCCCATGTACAAAACAGGTCAAAACTATGTCCTGATGGACATCATATTAGAAGGATTCTCTTGTAAAGAAGGACCAAATGACCAACCCAAAGACAAGAAGCATTCATACGTCAGTGTCGCAGGTGCTTTCCGACGGTTTATAAGCAAAAAATCCTACATCAGACTTAAGATTGGACACATTCATTTACTCCATTCGCATAGCATTCCACATTTTACTTCCAGACCAAATCGTTTTGCCAATCTACAAGCACCGGATCCATAAAGCACATGGTAATAACTTGGTCCGCTTCACTTGATGACTCCCAGTGGGGCTCTGCCGCTTTGGTTTCTTTTTTTCCCCTCCTTTCGTTATGGTTTTAACTAGGCATTATCTCAGTGTTGTCACATTGAGTTTTCTCTGAGCAAGAACAGGTGAGGAGCCCTGTTTAGTCAGATGCCTCTGATGTCAGTGCTACCCATGCATCACACTCGATTCAGAGAGTTTAATCTGCAACAATAACCTTCTGTCTTCAGAGAAATTGCTTTCTGGGGGCGTAAAGTAAGCAGGCAAAAGGTGTTATTCAGCATATTGAGAAAGAGTCCTGAGCGGGAAAGGGTGTGCGTAGAAAATGATAGAATACAACGAACAAGAAAAGGAGGGGGAAGGGTAGAGCAAACGGGGTGCGGACAATCGCAAACTGACCTTTCAGTCAGAGAACACAGACGGATATTGAATGAGTTTCATTGTATTGGGAGAATGAAACTGATGGCTTGTTAAATGGTGTGGCATATGGATATTTTATCTTTCTTTGCCTTTAATTGCGTTACTGTCAGACCGTTTTCCCCTTGAATCTGTCTTTGGGGAGGAGAGACGAAAATAAACATGAAGACGTCTCCAGCCCTGAACGCTATCTCTCAAACAACACAGGCTCGTCCTTTAAGCTGGCTTCAGGTTGCATACCGCCTGACCTTTAATCTGATGCATAAACAAGAGGCTGGGGAAAGCGATCCCTCATCATCCTCCCCTCATACTCCGCCGCCTCCTCACCCACCTCCGTTGTTTGGCTTATGGGTGCATTTGTTCTAATTGTCCCTGCTTTATTGACGCAAATTGCTGCAGGTCTTTGTGAGGTCTTGTTTAGCCGGGCCCTGTGGCTGACAATGATGCATGCCCATAGGTATTTATAACCCACACTACACCTGATGTCAACCGCGTGCAGAGTCTAATCATGTGCAGTGATGTTGGAGTATTCATGGACTCCAGTGAACAGATAGAAAGATTTGTCTTCTTTTCTAAAGGAAGATTGAATAGGGAGAGTAAATGAGATGGGTGGCCGCCAGCACTTAACGCACATGGGCACTCTTTTACGATTCCAACTACTAATTTCAAGGGGGGAGGGAATTTCATAACCTATTGTCCAAAGCAGTGTTGTAGTCGAGACCAGCTCACTCGAGTCCAAGTCGAGACAGTGACCATAGACGGTCGAGTCCGAGCCGAGACCAAAGAGAGTCGAGTCCGAGACGAGACCGAGACCAAAGAGAGTCGAGTCCGAGACGAGACCGAGATCAAAGAGAGTCGAGTCCGAGTCAAGACCGAGACCAAAGAGAGTCGAGTCCGAGACGAGACCGAGACCAAAGAGAGTCGAGTCCGAGACGAGACCGAGATCAAAGAGAGTCGAGTCCGAGTCAAGACCGAGACCAAAGAGAGTCGAGTCCGAGTCGAGACCGAGACCAAAGAGAGTCAAGTCCGAGACGAGACCGAGATCAAAGAGAGTCGAGTCCGAGTCGAGACAGAGAACAGAGAGAGTCGAGTCCGAGTCAAGACCGTCCGAGACCAGAGAGAGTCGAGTCCGAGACGAGACCGAGACCAAAGAGAGTCGAGTCGAGACCGAGACCAGAGAGAGTCGAGTCCGAGTCGAGACCGAGACCAAAGAGAGTCGAGTCCGAGTCGAGACCGAGACCAAAGAGAGTCGAGTCCGAGACGAGACCGAGACCAAAGAGAGTCGAGTCCGAGTCAAGACCGAGACCAAAGAGAGTCGAGTCCGAGTCGAGACCGAGACCAAAGAGAGATGAGTCCGAGTCAAGACCGAGAACAAAGAGAGTCGAGTCCGAGTCGAGACCGAGATCAAAGAGAGTCGAGTCCGAGTCGAGACCGAGAACAGAGAGAGTCGAGTCCGAGACGAGACCGAGACCAAAGAGAGTCGAGTCCGAGTCGAGACCGAGTCCGAGTCGAGTCCGAGTCGAGACCGAGACCAAAGAGAGTCGAGTCTGAGTCGAGACCGAGACCAAAGAGAGTCGAGTCTGAGTCGAGACAGAGACCAGAGAGAGTCGAGTCCGAGACGAGACCGAGATCAAAGAGAGTCGAGTCCGAGTCAAGACCGAGAACAGAGAGAGTCGAGTCCGAGACGAGACCGAGACCAGAGTGGCTGGATAACCTAAGGATGGGTCTGAAACCAGACATCTTCAAGATATCTTCAAGAATATGTAAAATATTTGGTGGTAACAATAAAATTGACACCATACTCAAAAAGTAAACCAAATATACCATGGAATCATGTACACTGTCATGGTAAAAAGGCCATATAGTGGTGTAAAGGTAATTTTATTACAATTATGACTTACAGTTATTACAATCAGTAAGTGCTCTTTCACATAACATTACTGAACACAAATTATGTGTGGCTCTTATATGCAAACTCAATTATGGATGATAAGGTAGACATTTTCAATACATAGTTGAGCTAGAGGCTCCACATCACATCCGACCTGGGTCCTACTGCATTTCCGTGCTGCAAACGTTATAGTTGTAGTCGTTATAGTCAGTTGCGCACAAGAAAGTCAGCAATCATTGGACGTATCAATCAAACAGAAATTTAAAGAAATATTAACATACAGTAATAATCATGACATATTTTGAATGGGACTCGAGTGAACTCAGGAATGAGTCAGAGTCCTAATATATTCGAATACGCGAGTTCCGAGTGAAATGCACACGAGTCCATGACAAGACCGAGACCATTAAAATATGATCTCGAGACCGAGTCCAAGTCTCAAGTACACAACACTGGTCCAAAAAGACCAATTGTAATGGAAATGCTGCTTATGAAAGTTCTCCTGTTGATCTAATCGAGGCACATATGTTGAACCCCATTTCATGAGTAGATCATTTTCATTTTTGTCTGTCAATTTTGTAATTTCCTGGTGTCCCTATGACATAGAGAGTGGTCTTGTCCACATCTGTGGCTGTTCACTTTTCATTTTCTAAATTGATCTCTTCAATGACAATGGAAGGTCATTGGATTTTGGATGAAGGTCGGTTGTTTGGTTTGTTTACTAGTTTGAGCTCAAGCCTCAGCTGGTTACCAGGCTCAATGACTCAGCTTATGGTCACTTTAACTTTTACAGGGTCTTCCTTAGGCTTTAACGACCAAATCTCTACTGTTTGTTTTGGAGTCAGAGGAAGGCCGTTTCTAGACAGGGAGATTAAGCTAATGCACCTTCTCTGTCCATCTGCTAATGTATGAAGATGGCAATACATACAACAAAGACCTTAATAGGCGTGTGGAGTGATGGTTTAGTGTCAAGACTGTCCCCTTTTAATCCAATCATATGGCTAACTCTTTGATGTTGGCCATCCCTGGTACATGATACTGCCGATAGTTTGCATCATTATTAGATTTCCTTCATGTCATGAATAAGACCAGAGCATGTTCATTTGCAGATCTCTATTCTCTTGTTCTCTCGGTCAAAGCTTTGTTTGCCAATTTTCTATGTTCTGCTCAAAGCTTGTTAGCGGCCCTCATGCCGCAAACATAGACGCTAGGCACATTGCCACCCGATGCTAATGTGTAATCACACGTTTACAGGAGCTAATGGCCAAATGAATTTCCCCTCGCAGATGTGCAGTAATGGCCGAGCGATTTGTTTATTTTTTCTCAGGCTTTGACTGCTTTGTCTGCATGAGAGTGGTCATCAAAAGTCTACAGATGTCTATGATCCTTACAGTGTAATCTGTTCACACACACTGTAATATTACTTGAAACATACTACAGTGCAAAGATTGCATGTCTCGCATACAGTTACCTCCAACTTTATCATCCCTAGCTTCAATCACCCTCGAAGCCGCTTGACGTTTCTTTGAGTACAGCATTTTTTCAGGTTTTTATTTCTGCTAAAATGTCAGCAAATGTCAGTGGATAAAGATAATGCACTTTCCACATTTTGTGATAACTTATCAAATGGTATTTTTAAAATTCAGCCTTCCGTTTGGCCCAAAACTCTCATATTGATAATATCTCACTTTTAAAAATAGCTTTGAAATCCTTTCCTGTGCCTGTTTTAGTGGATTATTATGCTTGGTAATGGTGGGAACACTATTTTAAATGGACACATATAGGATTTGATGCTTGAAACGGCGAGTAGATTACCTGCCTGTATTTGCAAAACCAAATGCACACGGCATACGGCTCAATGATTCGCTTAATTTAAAACACTCCTATTTTCACCGCCTTGCAAATGCATTTGATGGCCCTCTAGCTCTTCCTCCATCACATATGAATATTGGAATGGGGGGTTAAATGAAGTAAAGCTAATACAATTGATTCTAATAGCTTCATGCAACAACAGGACAAGGATGTTCAGTCATCACCACTCATACGATTCTCATTCGGCTCCATTTGGTTTTTATGGAAGGCCATTTAGCGCTAGTTTTAATGAAGGTTGATTGGCAATGTGTCGGAGTGGCCATTTCAGTCAGTGGGCTGTTCCTGCTTGTGATCTACAATTATGAGTACATTTAGGCCAGACATCTCATCTTAAGTAAGCCATCAGCGTCAACCACCTGTATCAGCACCACACAGAGATGACATCTTGGTAAATCTGTATCCTGTCCTTTTATTGCTGGGTTCTCCATATTGTTGCAAGCTTAATGATTTACCTCTTTGTGCTTTCATTGACACCCCCTTTTTGAGAATTTCCTTCCTTAGTTCTCCTCTGTATAAATGAGACGTATTTGTCAGACAGGATGTTGTATCATAATGAGGCGTTTGTCACCAGCAGCCCGTGTGGTGGAGTAGATAAAAAGCGAGGCTTGATTAGGGGGACAAGGCATATTGATTCCCATTGACGGTCACTTTCCCCAGCTCTTAATGAAAGGAATGCAAATGAGTCTCTCGGAGTTCTCGAATGGGGAGCTGGGCTGAGATGTGGGCCTTTGACTCCCCGTCGTAAGAGGGACATGTATCATTGGCCATGGTTCACTGGGGAGTCCTTCACGGAAACGTTTGGTCCGTTTCATGTTCTCAAGATGCCGGCAAGCACAAGCCAAATGTGGAAAAAGTAATGGACCGTGTCCGTACGTGTAATTTAGCAAAATGGATAGGGGCACATGGGCTCAAATGGTGCTTATGCTATTGATTTAGGAAACAAGCTGTGTTCTTATCAGGAAACATGCTGTACTGTACCGTCTTGTATGTTTTATTCAAGCTGATATCATCTGGAGTGTACCATCTGGTCATTGTTCTTCTCAGGTTGATGTCTGGACCACTGGTTATGTCATAAATGAGGATATGTGATCTTTTTTTTTCTTCTTCTCTCCTCTATAGCAACAGACTGGCGCCTAGCAACCATGACCGGATACACCGGCTACGGCAAGAGTTCCAGCAGACCAAGCACGAGGAGGAACCTGATGACCGCCGTCGATCCTACAGCTTTCAACAGCAACAGAGGGTGAGTGCAAAAAGCCTGGTGTTTGGTGTTCAGGGCAACATGTATTATAATGAGATATTGTCAGAGATCACATGAGTGGTGTTTGTTCTGAGGAGCATTTGTTTTTTTAGATTTTATTTTATCTTCTTTCAAAAATGCATCTCACTGTTTATTTGCCCCCAACCTTGCCTGTATTTGTTAGGTCTGCACAAAGGTGAATGTGTTTTAACATTTTGTCCTCAGAGGCTAGCCATTATTTTATCTTTATCAGCAAGTTAAAATAATATACACTGCTCAAGAGGCTGGGAATGGAATTGTAAGGGGTGAAAGGTCAAATAGCTGTGTATCTTTGCTCTGTAATGGACATGGCGGTCTGTCTTGTGACTTCCTGTTAAAGGCACGGAGGGGATTTTAAAAGATGACAGGCTAATTACCCCAAGGAATGGAACCATTTCCTAAATTAGAGGTCAGCTCTCTGACCCTGTCCTCTCCGACACATATTTGGCCTCCGTTTTCCTTCCAGGTCTTGAATAGCTCTACAGAGATTAGAATGCGTTAAACTCAATTAATGCATTAATGTTCTGTTTCACTCAGATCAGTGCAGAGAGCAGAAGCAAAAAATATAGAAAATTCAGCATCTCAGACACTTACCTTAAAGATTAATGATGGATGCATAATGAAAATGCACTTGCTCAAAGGTGAAGTGTGTTATTTATTTGGTACTTGTGGTACCAAATGGAAGAGTAGAAAATCTAGAATTTTACATTTTCTGAAACGCGAGTGGTGCTTGTCCTTGGAAATTTCGCTGACACACTACTTCTTGTGGGTTGTTGCCAAGGTATTGCTATGTAGTTGCTAGGGCATTCTGGATGTTGCAGGGTGTTATGGTTGATATCTAGGTTGTTCTGTGTGGTTATAAGGTGGTTGTTTTACTGGCCCAAGTCTTAAGCGCCTCCTTCCTAGGCTCTATTAAACTGGTCTGTAGAAAGGGGTTGTATCTCTCTTACACACAAAGAGTAAGTGTATGGGTTTTTATCACTGCTAATGAAAGATATTTAATGAATAGATCTACTTGATGACAGTTAAGTCAAAAGGACATAACTTATGTCCCATTTATGGGGATACATATAATACATATGGTCTCTCTCGGTACTTAATGGTGTCACAGTGTCTGGGGCTTCTAGTACAGGAAGTTCTAGTACAGTTGTTTGCACAGCACCGAACTAGAGGAGTCAAGCTGGAAGGTGCTTAATTGCTTGTTATAGTTTTCATTGCTAAAAGACTAGAGACATTTTTTTTCCATTTAAAAAATGTCATTTAAAAAAAGACATTTAAAAAAAAAACGTTCTAGGTGGGAACCAGGGAATGCCTTAGAGTCTTTCAGGCTATTATAAGAAGGGTGAATTTCCTGAAGTCTGCGGTTTAGACATTTTCTACATGTGGTTGGCACTGTTGCAGTACCCAGGTTGTGTGAAGGATATGTTGGTAGTTTTTTGCATGGGAAAAGCTCCAGCTCTAAAAAAGGTGGCAATTGTGTCAAATAATAGCTGAGGGGTGTGTTATGCCTGGTTCAGATTACACAATTATTTTTGTCTGTTACGATAGTCTGTGTCGGATTACGTGATTTTGACTCCTAAAATCTTATCGTGACGTGGACGAGAAACATGTCAGACTACACGTTACTTCCTGACCAGTCATCGCGTGCCGTCTTTAACGAGGCGCGTGATGTCATCGAGAAGGCGAAACTAGTAGCGAGTGACTTCCGGAAACGAACGTAAACAAACAATGGATGAAGCGGTGAGTGTTGTATCGGCTGTCCTGTGTTCAGAAAAAAATTTAAAAAATAAAGAAAACCCAACAATGGACACGTTCCTGGACAGTATGGGCTGTCAATCCTCCAACGAGAACTTGAGGTAAAATGTTGTTTTCTTATATATTTCTACTTTTAGTTTTAACGTTAGCACCATCGTCTCTCTTTCGTTTCGCCTTTTTTGAAAGTTGTGTACGGAAAAGATTGTGCTCCTATTGGTCAACCTCAATCATGTGACGGAACCGTCGTGGACGACCGTTAAAAAAATTAAACATGCTAGTCTTTTTGTCGTGATGCCGTGAAGTGTCGCAGACGCGACGTAGGTTGTCGCCCACTATGACACACTATACGAGATGATACGATTGAATCTTGCGTCCCAACGCCCGTTGTCGTTTACGAATCCCCGAGACACCCTAAGTCAAATGGATCGTGCCAAAATCGGGCTAAAATCATGTAATCTGAACCAGGCATTTAGGATGTAACCAAGTATTCAAGATTAAATGTAAAGGAGAGTCCCCTTCACTGTTTAATGTGGTTACGGTTCTACTAACAACAGTGTAATGCTAAGTTTTCACATCACAAGGAATCAGTTGGTCCAGGTGTTTCATACACTCAATCAAAGCGAATACAAACAGGTTTGACGTTGATTTAAGGTCTGAGCACTGTGGTCCTGTTGACTTGTAGAAATATACAGCCGTCAGTCGTAGCGGCAGGTCGAGAGAGTAATGGTTAAGCAGTATAAGAGAGTGCAAGGGAGGCGTTTGTAGCCATAACAGTCTTGTTGATCCTACTGCCATAAGCTTGATATAATGACGATATAAAACTGTCAAAACAAAGTCACATGTTCCTCTGAGAGCATCCAAAATTAGTTTTGGTGCACTGATGTAACAGTGAAAACTTGTTCAACGTCAGATGAGGAATGAGACGTTTTTATAAAAGGACCATTGAATTACCAATTACCAGGTATCACCATGGCTTCCCCCCCCCCCCCCCCTTTGGGATACCATTGGATTTTTGACATGGGCTCTGGCATTTTAAATATATGCTTGTTTGTGTAGTAGATAATATACAGTAAAACACATGCACATCCATGCCTTCCTAAATGCAAAATATTTAAATACTGTTGTTTTTTTGTTTTTGTTTTTTTAAGAGCGTGCTTTGAAAAAATGATCTCATCCATAGTAGTACTGTCTGTTTGTTTGATTTATTTTACAAGTGGTATTCTGAATTATTATTATAAGTACCATTAGAGTGCTTTCTAAATACCATGATATATATGATTATCAGTGAGTATCGTCATGGTATATATTTCAATCATCATCATACCATGGTGTCCCCACTGTATTTTCAGTAAGATTTATTATATTCATATGAAAAGCACTCAACTAATTACCATTTACTTGTGAGCACCTAGTTACAAAGTCTCTTGGTTGTTATTTATAGCTTTGATTTATAAATACCGTGCCTTACACCATTCAGAAATGTCCCTCAAGTGCAACATAAAATCAAAGTGCCATGAAACAATGATTGATTGCCTTTTAAATATGTAGCTATGTGGCAAAACTCCCAACTTCACATCAAACGCCGCTCATTTCTTTATGAAGAAAAATGGCTAAGTACACCCCAGATAATCCTTCAAACCCAGCATGAGTTCTGACAGCATGAGACGCACATTAGGACAGTGATTAAGGTGTGTTCACAATCCCCCGAGGACTGAAAGAAACCCGTCATCAGGTTTTTATGTGTGGCGACGAGCTGCCATCCCAGATCGCCGATAATCGCCCCATGGCCAGAACCTGTCACAGACCTCCACCGGTAAATAGACAATTAGACGTGTCTTGTTATGCCTCCCTTGTATATCACGCCCAGCATTTTTCGCTATGACTTTGAAAGGGGCTTTTCCAGATGTTTGTCATAAAGAGCATGTTCTTTCCAGAGGCTTGCCGGCCCGTCTCAACCAATAAACATCAATCTTTTGTTAAGACGATCAGACCACACAAGGGACGGAAGTATTATGCCGGTGCATAGATCACACACACACGCACAAATTAGGCCCGTGTTTGTGTCCTTTCCCCCTCTTTTACAAGGACCTCGGTGCTGGCAAGCAATTCGTGACTCGAAAGAATGCCATTGATTTCAGGATTCAGAGGAACCAGCATGTTTTCTTTGATTATAAACCACACGGGAAACCGAAATGGAATCAGAAAACCCAGCCGACCCACTGCGGCCAATGTTTAGATGAGGTTATCTCTCAGCTCTTGAATCAGCACTGCAGGAACATACTGTAAGCTCAATGAACATTTGCTGCATGTAGGCGAAAAGAAGAGTTCTACATGATAATGAGCCTACAGTGGATAGATAACTACACTCCAGGTTAGAGATTAGTGTCCCCCCTGTGAAATATTCGTGGATTGCCTTTCTTCTCTTTTATATCCCTCCACGTTCAGTAGATTTAGAGCTAGATGATAAAACCGAGATTGCCTACAGGGGATGTGGGGACTCTCTGTTCTGAACTGAACTCAGATCCTGGTGCAGTACACATTCAACCCATGTTTAGGGTCTGAGAGACACCAAGGGACATTTTATGACATTTTTTTAAACTGTTATAACAGTACATAGCAGTTCTAAACTGTTAAACTGTAGTTATTGTGGTGTTTTAGTGTATTTGTATGTAATTAGTAATATCTTCTGGGAGGTTTTTAAGGTGCTGTTAGGTGGTTATTAAGATGTTCTTGGGTTTTTAATATGTTACTATGCAGTTTGTGTGGTTTTGTTGCTAGGTCATTTTTAGAGTGTTTTGGATGTTTAAATATGTTTTTATGCAGTTGCCAGCATCTCCTGTGATGTTTCTAAGGTGTTGTCAGGTAGTTGGGTGTCCTGTTTTTGTGTGTTGCTATGCAGTTGCTAATGCCTTCTGTGACGTTTCTAAGGTGCTGTCAGGTAGATATTAGGGTGTCCTGACTGTTTTAGTCTGTTGCTATGCAGTTGCTAATGCCTTCTGTGACATTTCTAAGGTGTTGTCAGGTACTTATTACGGTGTCCTGACTGTTTTAGTGTGTTGCTATGCCTTCTGTGATGTTTCTATGGTGTTGTTAGGTAGTTAGGGTGTCCTGTTTTTGTGTGTTGCTATGCAGTTGCTAATGCCTTCTGTGACGTTTCTAAGGTGTTGTCAGGTAGTTATTAGGGTGTCCTGACTGTTTTAGTGTGTTGCTATGCAGTTGCTAATGCCTTCTATGACGTTTCTATGGTGTTGTCAGGTAGTTAATTGGGTGTCCTGACTGTTTTAGTGTGTTGCTATGCCTTCTGTGATGTTTCTAAGGTGTTGTCAGGTAGTTAATTGGGTGTCCTGGCTGTTTTAGTGCGTTGGTATGCCTTCTGTGACATTTCTAGGGTGTTGTCAGGTAGTTATTAGGGAGTCCTGGCTGTTTTAGTGTGTTGCAATGCAGTTGCTAATGCCTTCTGTGACGTTTCTAAGGTGTTGTCAGGTAGTTAATTGGGTGTCCTGGCTGTTTTAGTGTGTTGCTATGCCTTCTGTGACGTTTCTAAGGTGTTGTCAGGTAGTTAATTGGGTGTCCTGGCTGTTGTACTGTGTTGCTATGCCTTCTGTGACGTTTCTAAGGTGTTGTCAGGTAGTTAATTGGGTGTCCTGGCTGTTGTACTGTGTTGCTATGCCTTCTGTGACGTTTCTAAGGTGTTGTCAGGTAGTTAATTGGGTGTCCTGGCTGTTTTAGTGTGTTGCTATGTCGTCTGTGATGTTTCTAAGGTGTTGTCAGGTAGTTAATTGGGTGTCCTGGCTGTTTTAGTGTGTTGCTATGCCTTCTGTGATGTTTCTAAGGTGTTTTCAGGTAGTTAATTGGGTGTCCTGGCTGTTGTACTGTGTTGCTATGCCTTCTGTGACGTTTCTAAGGTGTTGTCAGGTAGTTAATTGGGTGTCCTGGCTGTTTTAGTGTGTTGCTATGTCGTCTGTGATGTTTCTAAGGTGTTGTCAGGTAGTTATTAGGGTGTCCTGACTGTTTTAGTCTGTTGCTATGCAGTTGCTAATGCCTTCTGTGACATTTCTAAGGTGATGTCAGGTACTTATTACGGTGTCCTGACTATTTTAGTGTGTTGCTATGCCTTCTGTGATGTTTCTAAGGTGTTGTCAGGTAGTTAATTGGGTGTCCTGGCTGTTTTAGTGCGTTGCTATGCCTTCTGTGATGTTTCTAAGGTGTTGTCAGGTAGTTATTAGGGTGTCCTGACTGTTTTAGTCTGTTGCTATGCAGTTGCTAATGCCTTCTGTGACATTTCTAAGGTGATGTCAGGTACTTATTACGGTGTCCTGACTATTTTAGTGTGTTGCTATCCCTTCTGTGATGTTTCTAAGGTGTTGTCAGGTAGTTATTTGGGTGTCCTGGCTGTTTTAGTGTGTTGCAATGCAGTTGCTAATGCCTTCTGTGACGTTTCTAAGGTGTTGTCAGGTAGTTAATTGGGTGTCCTGGCTGTTTTAGTGTGTTGCTATGCCTTCTGTGACGTTTCTAAGGTGTTGTCAGGTAGTTAATTGGGTGTCCTGGCTGTTTTAGTGTGTTGCTATGCCTTCTGTGACGTTTCTAAGGTGTTGTCAGGTAGTTATTAGGGTGTCCTGGCTGTTTTAGTGTGTTGCAATGCAGTTGCTAATGCCTTCTGTGATGTTTCTAAGGTGTTGTCAGGTAGTTAATTGGGTGTCCTGGCTGTTTTAGTGTGTTGCTATGCCTTCTGTGACGTTTCTAAGGTGTTGTCAGGTAGTTAATTGGGTGTCCTGGCTGTTTTAGTGTGTTGTTATGCCTTCTGTGACGTTTCTAAGGTGTTGTCAGGTAGTTATTAGGGTGTCCTGGCTGTTTTAGTGTGTTGCAATGCAGTTGCTAATGCCTTCTGTGACGTTTCTAAAGTGTTGTCAGGTAGTTAATTGGGTGTCCTGGCTGTTTTAGTGTGTTGCTATGCCTTCTGTGATGTTTCTAAGGTGTTGTCAGGTAGTTATTTGGGTGTCCTGGCTGTTTTAGTGTGTTGCTATGCCTTCTGTGATGTTTCTAAGGTGTTGTCAGGTAGTTAATTGGGTGTCCTGGCTGTTGTACTGTGTTGCTATGCCTTCTGTGACGTTTCTAAGGTGTTGTCAGGTAGTTAATTGGGTGTCCTGGCTGTTTTAGTGTGTTGCTATGCCTTCTGTGACGTTTCTAAGGTGTTGTCAGGTAGTTAATTGGGTGTCCTGGCTGTTTTAGTGTGTTGCTATGTCGTCTGTGATGTTTCTAAGGTGTTGTCAGGTAGTTATTAGGGTGTCCTGGCTGTTTTAGTGTGTTGCAATGCAGTTGCTAATGCCTTCTGGGATGTTTCTAAGGTGTTGTTAGCTGGTTATTAAGAAGGTATTGAGTTTTTAATGTCACTATGTGGTTCATGTGGTCTTCTTCAGGCGTTGCTATAGTTATTATGGTGTTCTGTGTGTTTTAATGTGTTTCCAGCATCTTCTGAAAAGGTTTCTAAGGTGTTGCTAGGTGGTTTTTAGTGAGTTGCTATGCAGTTTTGGGGTTTCTATGGTGTTGTTAGGTTAATATTAGGGTGTTCTCTGTGTTTTTACTATGTAGTTGCTTGGGTCCTTTGAAATGAATTTGAGTTCTTGCAAGGTGGTTATATGAGTGTTTTAGTGTGTTGTTACCAAGGTGTTCTGGGAGGTTTCTAAAATGTTGCTAGGTATTATCTGAGTTACCAGTGTCGCCATGCCAGGGTGTTTTGGATCGTCATTTGTATTGTTTTCAGTGCATTGTTAAGCTGTGATGCTGTTAAGGTGATCTGAGTGGCTGCTAGAGCACTCTGGCACTAAATGATATAGATAAACCTTTCCTAGTGTACAAGCACTCGAGCAGAAAAGTGAGTTTCTAAGGGATGAGAGGAATGATGAGTCTGTCTATAGCTGTTGTCACTTTCACATTCTCTATTGTACTGTCCTTTAACATAAGACAGACACCTCAGTGTTGTCATAACTTGCTAATAATGATACATTTTTGCAGAATGACACACTAATTTTCCTTCAGACTTCTGCTTTCTATCCTTTCTTTATCTCTATTTTCTCGCACTCACCCAGTAAAGTGCATCAGTTTCCAAATTAAATCCATATGTCGGAGCGGGTGGTTGAGTGTATAGCGCAGTAAATATTGTTGCACATGGAGCATGTGTGTACTCTGACCCCCCTTACACCGCGAGCCGTACCAGTCTTTGATATTAAAGGCTACGGGTCACGCCGCGCTGTAATCGTAACGATTATACGTGATTTTGAAGTCTGGGTCCAGCAAGCTACCTCTACTCTCCATCCAGCTGTGTCATGCTTTCTTGCTCTGAACTGCTGTGGACAATTTTTATAATTACGTCTCGTCTCTCTCTATCAGGCCACTTTTTGTGTTTGTTCAGGTGGGTTTCGTATTGTTGTCTGCTCTGTGTCCGAAAATTTTGTGTGAATAATGAGAGAGATCTGGATATGTCATGCTTTCGTGTTTTTATAAGCATTGAACTGATGAACTTTTTAAAAAAAAAATCAGGTTCTAGATGCAGTGTAATGATGTTATTCTGAACTGCCATTTAAGTTCATTGTGTTTTGCGATTGGTATTTAACTTTTAGTTGAAAGCTGGAATATAAGATTCATTGAAAGTGTTTGAGATCAATTGACTAAATGTGGTTAAAAATGGCATTATAAAGGTCAATATGCCACTGACGCTGAATTATTAGCCCTTTTAATTTCCAATACTGGTTGTCACAACTTGAATTTCTATCATTGTATGGGAATTCAATGAATTTCCAAACCGTGTGTGTGATTGACAACCATATTTATAGTGTGTAGACACACACGTTCTCTCTCACACCCCTGATTTTTACTTGCTTCAGTGTCTTCTCAGTCCAAATCTCATTAAAACATCTCACTGTGAATAATTACATCATTGTTGCTTGTAGCTCACAATAAAAGCATTTCCTTTTCTCTGTTTTTGGCTTAATATGTTGCAAATGAAGAACTGTTCCTGGGCCTTTAGCTATTAAATTGTGTCTCACTGGAGATGTTCATCAGACATGGATAAAATTGCCTGATTCTCCAGGATGTTGTAAAACCATCGCCATAATGTTTAATACTCCTGTTTTCCCCCATAACTTCGTCTTATGAATCGTTTAAACGTCCGCCTCTCTGCATTAATGCAGCATTTGTTATTTCTGCGAAGTCAGCTATTTGAAGCACAAGTGCACTCGAGGCTAATTGCTATCGGGTGTGGTAGTCACGCTTCTCATTAGTGCACCTTGTGTTCGGTAGTGATCATCCATTATTAAACCCCTATACCTGAGCATGAAATCTGAAATGATGCTGTATCTTGTTCAATATGACTTTCCTTCTGCTATGTGAACACAAAAAGCAATGTTTTAAGATTCGTTACACTATTTGTGTGTAACAGGAGTGTTTATTCACATTTCAGGCCAACACAGGCTCTTACACACCGACGGGGCGGCATTCGGTTTCTGTGGAGGTGCAAATGCAGAAACAGAGGGAGGACTCTTTTACTCAAGCCCAGAGGCAATACAACTCCTTACCGCGGTAAGAGACGACACCGCACACAATATCTCAGATTACACCAGTAACCACACATTCAGTCTCACAACAATAACACTAAATGAAGCACAGGTTTTCATGTTAAAGTGAACTTTTTTTTGAAGAGCAGGAAAGCAATTCTACAGCTCATGTTGAATGTTTGTGCACAAAAAAGTAGTTAAACAAAATTCTAGCATTACATCACATTAGCATATGTACGTTTATTTGATAATTTATTAATAATACAAATTATTGTTATTATTGTTACCGTTCAAAAGTTTGGGGGTCATTAAAGGAGTAGTTAAAAGGAGTAAAAAAAAAAACTTTTGCTGATAATTTACTCACCCCCATGTCATCCAAGATATCCATGTAATTCTTTCTTCAGTCGAAAATAAATTAAAGTTTTTTATGAAAACATTCCAGAATTTTCTCCATATAATGGACAGTTCAAGGTCCAAAAGACAGTTTCAGTGTTTGCGTATACATCCAAATGGTTGGATACGCATTGGCAAAAGCGTCAGTACATGACGCCTTGGGATGAGAACGGGCTGGAATAGTTCAATAATAAATTATAATTATTATGGTCTCATTTTAATGCCTTGCTATGTTTTGTTTGTGGAATCTTGCGGTACCATGTAAATTCACTGATTACTGCCCAAGTACATGTTGTAAAGCTATTCCTCACATTCAAGCAGTAAATCTCAAATATGAGCACACTTGCGTTGTCGGAACGACTAGAGCAAAGCAGTGAAAGGTAATAGTTTAATAAATGCATGCTAATAAATTAGCCATAAACCAAATATGCGTGTGCATGTCTCCCACACTCCCTCTGACCTCAGTGGTGTTTCTCACTGTAGTCATGCCATTGTCATGTGGTCGGTTCTGTCTTCGCTTTAAGCCCTCCGAACAGCAACAACGTCTGTCTTCATGCTCACAGGCCGAGAGAATGTGCCCCTCCTAAACCTAATAAAGATCAGCCCGAGAGAACCTGTTTGTTGAGGGAAGTTTATGTTGGCAACTGCAATCTATAGCCCCCCATCCCCCCCCCCCCCCCCTTTTTTTGGATGGATATCGGCCCAATCCCTCATCTGTTTTATCTTCTCTCTTCACTTTCTCTCTTTCCTCTCCCCTTTGCATATTTGTCATAAATGTCAATAAAGCTTAGACTGTTGCCCGCGGGCTGAGTTTGATATCAGCGTTTCTACTTGCAGGCATTGGTATCTTCTTAATCTGCTTTGGTTCATGCAAAGCATCCAGCCAACAGACATAAGAAGAAAAAATTCCCGCATTGGAGCTTTACATACTTAACTAAAAGTGGTGGGGGCTGCAGGCGGTGCTGATAAAGTTTCACTCAATATTTCAGTACATTTTATTTACAGCACAGCAGGAAAACATAACTTTATGTTTTCTGATGAAAATGTACCAACTCAAAAGTCACCTTCACAATGCAGTCATGTTGTAGATGCTGGCTAAGGTGGTCTGAGTGGATTTTAGCCAACAAGACAACAAGGTTGACATTCAAGCTTCAGAAGTCAGTCTCAATATGATATAGTTCCCCATTTTGTCTGCCAAAAACACCAAGAACACCCTAATAATAACCTAACAACACCCGAACCTAACGAAACCCCTCAGAGGATCCCCAAAACTGCATAGCAACACACTAAAAACCACCTAGCAACACCTTAGAAACCTTTTCAGAAGATGCTGGAAACACACCATAATAACTATAGCAACGCCTGAAGAAGAAGACCACTTTGTTGAATAGAAGTGCACTCAAATATCAGACAAACTAAACAATTGTTGCAGTAGAAATTGCAAGTTACATGCTCAAGTTTAAACAGTGCAAATGATGTGGCACCAGAATTGCAAAAAAACTAGTCAAAAAAGTTTGTTTTTAAATAAATTGGTACTTTGATAATGGTTACCTTGTAAACAGAATATACACATACACAATGCATTCTTTTTAAAGTATAAGATGGTCTACTGGGATTTTGACAAGGAATTATTGGGAACTGTGTGTGTGTGTGTGTGTGGTCTAACCTACATGCTTGGTGCTTGTTTTTATTGGCTTTGAGAACGGTGTAACCAGGATATGTACAATTACAGAATTAGTCTCCCTCAAGCAATGACAAAACCCAGAACACACTGCAGAAAGGAGGGGGGCCTTGCATCAAAAATCCCACTTCCATCCATCGTTCTTCTCCTTTTTTTTTCTTCGCTCATTCCCAAGAGAGTAGAGAAAGTCCTAGGGTCGATAGAGAGGTCGACATTCACTACTCCACACTACGTGGACATAATGACAGTTAATCAATTCAACCAATCAGCTTCCACTATTTCTCACCGCCTTAAGCATCTTCAATGTCGTCGTCTATATCGAGTGAACTTCAGACGAAAACGCCGGCTTTATTATAAGGAATCCGCCGACTAGATCCTGACGGAGCTTTGACACTTTCCCTGGGGAAACTCGGCACGACTGGCGGCCCTTTGATGCACATTCCAACCATAATCTCATAGCGTCGGTCAAGCAGGGTCAAGCTGGTGTGAAATGACCCCTGTCCTCTGGAGGACCCGGCCAAGATGCTCGCTCATTAGCAATGCAAGGACTTACGCTCCACCAATCATAAAGCAGCTTGGATTGATCAACAGTTGCATGGATTATAAGCAAGCTTTAACTGTGTGTTTACCCCGTGGGTTCAGATTTAGCACTTGGCTAATGAAGGGATTCTGTTTTGGGAGGTGGATTAGAGAGACAGAAAGGGAGGAACAGAAAGTAAGACAGATAAGTGAAGTGTACGCTGATTAGCAGTAATGCAAGTCATGTGAAACAGCGAGCAACTTCATGCAACAGCTGCACGTCATAATACGGCAACACTCAGTCGCAGAGATAAGATTCGGGTCTCGCATTCCAGCCTCACGTTCTGCTTTCTGTTAGCAAACTGAAAACATTACTCAAGGTGTTGAGATAATATTGTTCTCTGTGTGTAAATCTGTTGTCCTTTTGATAAACTGTGATGCACACCAGGTGTGTGATCTGTAGTGTGTGCACACTACAGATGCAGTGGTGCATCCTAAGGCAAGAATCACTATTTGTTCATATAGCGTTAAGTGCTTGTTCGAAACCTTGAACTATAAACCTTGGTGTGTAATTTGTTACAGACCATTTCTTTGAAAGACATGTATGATACTTCAAATCATGTGGCTTATTGAGGAGAGGTGTGTTATTACTTTTCTTTGTCGCCTATAGCAATCAATAAAACTGGCAACTTACATTGTAATTGGGATCCAAGCCATTTCTAGCATCCATAATAACAGATATTTGGGCTTTTTTAGACTTTGGCCAGTAAACGATCATCTAACAGTGACCCAGAACGCACTAGCATCTTGCTAGTGACAAAAAAAAAGCTGTAAAAAACCCTTAATTCACCATCACATTCTGAATTCTGGACGAAACTAGAACATTTTTGTGCCTGTTTTTGAAAGCACTCCTCTCTTGTGTGAGCCGATGTGTGAAATCCCAACAGAAGTGGTGCACACACACGCTTTTAAGATTGCAAGGCCAGTGAGGTGTGAGCGGGCCTTCATTTAGCCATGAGGCATAGGGATGTGGCACGTTAGCCACTTCACATTCCCACTTAATGGATCCTAATAACGGAGCAGAGAGAAGACGGCGAGAGTCTGAGTGGACACCCCTCACAATGGCCGCTACGTTGACAAAGAAATTTGTAGGTTTGATATTTCGTCCCCTATTCCTTTAGGCAAGAAAATCATCTCACCCTGGCAGTCAGTCAAATGTCTAGTTATTGATTGGCCGGTATGGATGGACGTTGAAGGAACCTGTTATTTCCTCTCTTGATGTTAAGTACACTAGCGGGCCTCAAAGAGTGTTTAACAGGGGTTTTTACATTTTCTGAAGAAAATGTGAGGGCCGCTGGTCTTGGACAACTCGCCACCACAATTCTAGCATGTTGTAGCTGGTTGTTATGATGAGTCTCTGTAATAATCTGGACTCTAGATTTGATGCAGGTCTTAAAGGGGTGATGAACTGAGAAATCAAATTTTCCTTGAGCTTTTGACATCTAAGAGGTCATCATATTATAAGAATATCCTGTAAGTTTCAGACCTGAAAACGTCCTTGTTAGTCCAATAAAAGCTTTTATTGACACCAGGCTCAGCAAACGACTCGTTTTTCAAAGTGGGGAACTATGACGTCAAAGACGATAAAACAGAAGATCAACGCCGGCCGGTTTAGCCCCGCCCCCCGATTCACGCATTACACGCATAGCTAAAGAACATAGATGCCTACCTCGTTATGACAAACCGTGTCGAGAGTGAAACTCATTATAATATGCAAAACTGTTATCCACTCACAGCAGTGGGCGTTTACTTCCAAGTCTTCAATGTGAGACACCCATAAAAACCGAGCGTTTTTCAGCTAGACTCAAAACTAGGGTAGGAAATAGCCTATTACTTATTCATTTTGATGTTTTTTTAATGTAAAAACCAAGCAAACGTCACAAGATGACCTCAGACAACGATATAAAAACAATTTATGACCCCTTTAACCAGACGCAACATGACTACGAGACACGACAAAAATCAATCAAAAAAACACATCCAATCATAAGGGCATGTGGGCGGAGTCTCTCTGCAAGCACACAGCAAAGAAATGAATAATCAAATTAATGTAAATCAAACCATTTTAACAACATCAAAAATACTTACTGAGAGACTGAAACGATCTATGTCATGGAATACACTTTTGTTTAATTTCAATGGTGTTTATTTTCAAGATCACGCAAATTGATATTTCAAACTCATATTAGATGCTTTTAACATTAAATAAACCACATAGTCAATAATTATCACTGCGTTGTTTTTCCAGCCATGACGTCACAGAAATAGAAACCGTTGGAGCTTATCATCGACATGACTTGTTAGGACAAAAAATCATGTGTTGCGGGATTCTAGTGCATCCAATTTAGTGTTGTGACGATACCAGCATTTGCCTCTAGCATTTTGAGCGCTGTTTAACGGATTCTTAAACACTGGTATTCTGGTGTTAATATAAGTAAGCAATATATCCACTGATAGACGGATCCGCTGATAGACACCTGCTTTCAAATGCTCCCTTGTGTATCTTTGTAAGCACTCATTGAAGACAACATGTGTTTGAAGTGTTGATCATTGTAGCCAATCACAGACATATACAGTATATTGAGCGTGTGAACACAATGGCCAATCAGAAGTGTTTAAGAATGCTAGCGCTCAAAATGCCAGAGGGAAATTCTTGTATAGTCATTTTTTTTTTAAATTTACGTACCGAAATCGGTACTTTAGACAACACTACTCTGATTAGGACACTGTGTGACTTTTTTTACCGTGTCTGTTTTTGACCCTTCTTTCTGTCTTCCTCAGACAACCACGTAAAAACCCTAGCACCGTGTCTCAAGACTCTTGGGATAAAGTCTATCCTCCCGGCAATGTCTTTCAGACCGCCAAAGAAAACCCGCGCTACTCCAGCTACCAGGGATCCCGCACTGCCAACGGCTACCTGGGCGCCGCCACCACGGGCATGAACGCTCGCGTACTCCTGGAGACCCAAGAGCTCCTGAGACAGGAACAGAGACGAAAGGAGCAAGAGGCGAAAACCAAGCTGCCTACGATGGAGGAAACACCACCCCCAATCCAAACCCCAGTCCCTACACCACCCAAAGGTCCCTACCGACAAGATGTGCCACCATCGCCCACCCAACTCGCCCGGCTCAACCGTCTACAGACCCCTGAGAAGGGCCGTCCCTTCTACTCTTGAGACGAGAGATCAAAACTGTAGGAAAAACTGTATTACGGCAATAACGTTGAATGGAAAGAGACATAATATGGAGACTGATGGAGGATTCTGAGTAATTGGTTTTGGATGTTTTTTTTCCGATTTGTTTTTCCGTTCTCTAGTATGTACACACTAAAAATCTTTATGGAATATCCATCTCCCATCCCTGCTTTTGACAAACATGTATGTGTTTGTACTGAATTCATTGACGTTACGCCACTAGGTTCTCTTGACAATCACGTGACAGTCGATGCATGGCTGTTTCCAGCATATCGTGCCCTACATATCATGGTTTTTGTGAGAACTGAATTTCACTACACCTGTCAGGAACATTTCTGGGTCATATTGCACCACAGAATCAAAGAAAAATATATGCAATATTTAGCCTGTTTCTAGGTCTATGAAAAATGTCACTGTTTCGCATGAAGTGGAATAAGAATTAGAATAAGAATTTGTTCCCACAACTGAACAAATTTTTATTCCAGTTTTCATTTCACGTCAAGTAAAACTGGGAAAAAAAAGGTTTTAATTTGTGACTTAGTTTTAATAATTTTGTCCCCTTATTTTAGTTCAATCGAATTTAGTAAAATAGTTTGTACCAATTTGTTCCTTTTTTAAATTTAGATAAGTAGAGGCCACTATATATAGTAACAAATTCTAAATTTGTGGCCACAATATCTTGTTGTTTCCTCTGAATGTCATGTGCGGGGTGTTCATGAAAATTAATTTTCCCCCAAAATTTACATAATTCAGGTTTCTCTAAATTCTCATTTTCATTAGACTGCCATTAAGTTAATACAATTTTTATTTTATTTTATTAAAATCAGCATGAATCCAGTGCAAATATCTATAATCTATCAATACTTTACAACTTAAATATATCATCATTTTTACATCATAGCACTGAAAATTAGGTTGTTAAGTTACCCTAATGAGAATGTTATAAGTGTAGGTGTGCTGTATTTAGTGTGTGTGTTTTAGCCCATGTACTACAGCAGAGTAGCTGAACTCAGCTAATAGAGTGTGAAAAGGTTATGACCCCACAACCCTCCAACTCTCTGCTACGGAAAACCCCATTAACCCGTCATATTTCTCAATTGCTCCTCATGTGACGCCTTCCATCTCCACCCACTTTATAATTGATTCTTCTGCTCTTTCCTCCAGTTAGTGTCTCTGTTCCTTCACTAATAAGCCAGTACATGTACAACTCTCCCCCTTCTTACTGCAATACATCCCATACCAGGAATGAGGGAATTCATTAAAAACTAGGTCATTTTTAAAAATATATATTTTTAGTTCGTTCAAATACTTTTTGAAGAATAATAGCAAACATGGTTCGGTGCTACTAATAGAACAGAAATGCCATACTGCACCTTTAAATGCAACACGAAATGGCTATTCAGTGAGATCAAAAATAATTTTATTCATCAGGAATCAGTGAAATGTTTTCACTATATAATTGTGATTGGAAGGTTGAGGGGCTTTCAAATAAGAGGGATTGATGATGTCATCCACAATGGAAAATCGTTTTAAAGGCGGAGCAGCTTTTTAGATTTTTATGAAAGATTACAAAATGTTGTGAATGTGTTATGAATAACGTTCACAGATGAATATTGCATAATAACACCAGGAACATGTATTAAGAAAGTAAATAGTGTGTATTTTGAATTCATGTTGACTATACTTCCAATCAAGACTGGATATTTCCATCTTTGTGTCCCCGTAACGTAGGGTTTACCAAAAGAGAGACACACACACCCTGGAAGTCACAAGAATACAAAGTTCTTGAGGGGCCATTTTGGTCCCCATGAGGAAAACCGCTTATAAATGCCCGTACACACCGGGACGAATATCAGCGTGCGTTATTCGTCAGCATTTTTCAACGCATTTTTTGTGGTCACACCCAAGCGATTTTCGATGAATCGACGATGAGCTGAGTGAACATGCAAATTCATTCCCTGACATTAAATGGCGCCAATTTGCTCTCCAATACCACTCCATAACAGTTTTCTTTTATCAAGATGTTTATAGTCGCTGTCGCGTTTGTCACGTAGTTCTTTATGTTCTAACACCAACGAGACCAGCAGCTCTACCTTCATCTTGCCTCACATCTTCCTCGCAGTGTAGATGGCGACGCTACTTGGCGTATATCTTCTTCGCCGTTGCATATGTGTGCTCAGCAAGGCTGTTTTGTGTTTGAGCGCCCCCAAGTTGTGTTTTACTGTAACTTCGGAAGCTCCAAACACGTGAGCAAAAGTGGCAATCTCATTGGTCGGATAGTTTTTGACGCAGCGCGTCAAACTAAAAAAAACGAACCCGAGGCGTTTTTTTTTTTTTTAAATGACGCTTTTACGCGTCGGTGTGCACACTCACATTGACACCCTTTGTTTAGTCATGAGTAGGGTTGGGTATCGTTTGAATTTGAACGATTCTGATTCCGATTCCTTGTTTCGATTCCAGTTCCTAACGATTCTTGATTCCGATTCTTTTAAGAAGCAGGGTCAAAAAAGTTTAACTAACCTTGCTAACCAACGGTCTTTCTGAAGGAAATACTCCTTTTGTCACAAATTTTGCATTTTGCCGAGATTTCGTTATTTTTTAGAAAAGTGAAGCCACACTTTGGACCGCCGACGTAAGCTACTCATGTTCGACTCGCGCGGTTATGCCAACACTTCCGGTAGACGCTTCCTCGTTTCTTCTTCCGCTCGGCAAACTGTGAATATCGAAACTAGGAATTGAAATTTTAACTTTTGAACGATTCCGGGAAAAACGAAAAGTTAGTCCCGGTTCCAATCGATACTCGATTCTCCATACCCAACCCTAGTCATGAGGCGTTAAACAGTGGCAAATAACGGACGCGAAATTTGTCCCGGTGTGAACAAGCCTTAAATTAGACTAAGTGAGGTTTTTTGAAAATGTAAAAATGCAGAAAGTTTTCTGTGATGGGCAAGGTTAGTGTAAGGTGAGAGAATATAAAGTTTGTACGGAATAAAAATCATTATGCTATAGAAAGTCCCCATAAAACATGGCAACCCAATGTGTGTGTGTGTGTGTGTGTGTGTGTGTGCATTAGTTTTAGACCCAGTAGATGTGGGTGTGACTGACCTTTGCCTCACGAAGCGTCTTTGGTTTCGCCGGCTCAGGCGGAGAGCAGTTCTGTTCAGCACTTTAGTTTTATCGCACAGGTTAATGGGCAGTTGCTCGCGCACGTGTCCCGCTATAACACAACAAAGCTCAGGTTACAGCTCACACCGCAGTAGCCACGGATAGGGTCGAGAACCTGTTTAAAGGAGAAGTTCAGCTAGTAATGAAAACGTGTTGTCTTTTTTTCCCTCATGTCGTTCCTAACATGTCAGACTTGCTTTTTGTGCAGTTCACACTTTTCTCATAAAAGGAGCTGTCAAGCTCTGAAAAGGACAAAAAAGTAAAGTAAAAGTTGTGTACTTCTGCACAACGATAAAATTGGTATGTTGTTTTATATTACAGCTTGAGGCTGTCTATTTTAATGTGACTATTTTTCAGTGGCTATCCCTTTAAATCTAGCTGTCTTTTAACTGTTCATTCAGAAATCTAAACCACTCTAACAAATGTCATGTTGCTTTTATGTGCTCTCTATATTTTTTGGTATTTGCATGCATGTGTGGGTTTTGCATGGGATTGTGTATCACCAGTGCCTGTAACCTGACTCTCTCTTGTCTATGAACTGTATTTTGGCAGGAACATGAAACACTTGGCCACATTTTTCAGAGCTAAAGCTAAAAGAGCCTAATAAGCTCTCACAAAAAGGAAAGTCCATTGACCAATGTACTCTCTGTCCTCCAAGTCTCTTAAAGCGAGTCCGCTTGGCGTCTCTCTCGGTCTCGCATCCATTCATCGTGGAAAACGTTCGGTATATTCCCTGAGAAAAGGTTCGGTACTTCCTCCCAAGATTGTTATGGGTTCTGTGGTACGACATGATGTGCTTCTAGTATTGTATCTACTAACTGAGAAGACATTTCCAGAATCACAGCGTTTTTTTTTTTTTTTTTTTTTTAAGGTGCTGGCTGCTTATCTACTATTATAAATCAAATTGTATACATAAGATGTTTTCGATGGGAAGTGTCTGTGATGAGGGAGGTTTTTGTATGTTAAAAAAGTTGAACGTGTCGCCAAATGCACATATTTTTAAAATGAAATTATTATTATCTTTTGACTTTGATCATACAGCATTTGTTTTAATCGTTTAAAGAAAGCTGAGAGTCGTCTGCACATTTTAATGTATTTGTATGACATTTTGTTGTCCACCTCATAGGTACTATGGTGTTCGATTCCTGTATGCAGTGAAAATGGTTTTTACACAAAGTTTTTACCTGATGTGTCAAAATGTACACAAAGCTTCTCTGTACATATCAAATCTATATTCAATAAAAAGTTTCTTCATTTTGTTTACAGTAAGTGCTTCACCCATTTATTTTCAAAACACTGTAAGTGCTCAACCATTCAATGAAAATTATAACATTTTAAATAGTTTATATTATTGTCCACTGCGTCAAAAGGTGTGTATACGGGAGAATTCGGACAATGAAAACGCCCGCTAAATGTGCTGTTTGGCAGGGATCTTTGCAACTTTGTTATGCGTACCTGTAAATGCCTGTAAAGGCCTGAAAACAGGAACTGTTAGTTGATGGCTTGGCTTTTTAAATGCTAATTTGTTTTGGGACTGGCAGCTCAAGTTTGCCCCTATTCCCCTGCCCACCCCCCCCCCCCTCATTAGTATTCAGGAAAGGTGATAGGCTTTACATTGTGTCAATCTTCAACAAGTGTTATGCAGAGCAGAATGGAGATGTTACTCCCTTACGTAGGGACAATATGGCTATTAAATCTGAGTCCGAACGAAAACAGACTGGTGTATATGAAGAGTTCAGATGCAAAGGCCTCTAAGTGCCATTTGAAATTCTCTTCTAGAATAATCATTTTTATCAAGCTTGTATATTTAAATTCAGTAATTCCACTTCAACGGCAATTCATAGGTAATCTTCATTGCCATTTAAGTGAAATTACTGAACTTAAATATACAAGCTTGATAAAAATTATCATTTTAGAAGAAAATTTCAAATGGCACTTAGAGGCTTTTGCATCTGAACTCTTTATATGGCAAATGAAAGTTTGAAGAGGATATTTGAAAACCTGGTGATGATGGACATGAGGTTGGATAAGATGGAGGCTGACATCAATGAGCTCAAAGAGGCAAAAGAGGAGCCTGCTTCAAAGAAATTAAAGAGAGCTGGGAATAATTCTGTTGCGGTAAGTTGTTTTCTGACCATCACAAACATTTGGCGGTGTCTGCTTAACTTTGTGTGCTTTATTTATAAATGTATTCGAATTGAGCTCTCATACTATGTTGGATTTTTACAGGAAGCTGTATGGAGATTGCACAATGGGGAAAACAACATACACAAATATGACCCACAGACAAGGTATATCTTTAAAACTATTCTTTCATAACAGTCTTTTCTTCTAAATTATATTTTTAATCAACCTTCTTTAATTACTGCTTCACAGTCTATCCTACCCCCACAACCTTGAGGTCATAACCTCAATCTTTTTAGTGGCTGTATTGGACGTAGATCCTGCTGTTGTTAAAGGTAAGTCACAAGAGAATGTACCAAGGCTACAACTATTTAACTGTATAGATTAGACAAAGAAAAAGAAGAGTAAGTATAAATACATATAAATCTCAGTAAAAGCCTCAGCCTGGGAGAGGCTCCCATCCCACCCATTTTACATGCCCGATTACAGCTCTTTTCACGCAGTGGTCAGAGACGATAACATACATAATACTTGGACTCTATAAGTATAGACTTGTATGTAGTTTCAACCCGATCTCACGACCAAGTCGTACGAATTTGACGAATGATTAAAAAGGGTAATTTTGCTAAATCGTACATATTTTACGAATTGGCCCATTCGTATGAATTCGTACGAATGACCTACCCCTTACCCCGCTCCCTAAACCTACCCATCACATGGGTTTAGACAAATCGCACGAGTGAGGTCGTAAGAATTAGACACTTTTTAATCGTTCGTCGAATTCATTTCGTACGAAATGGTCGTGAGATAGGGTAGGTAGTTTCATCTTCTCAGTTAGAGGATTAAACCAATTATCAAAGTTTGATCAAATGTTTAATTTCCCCCAAAAAAATATTACGTGAACTCACTCACTCAATTAATTTTGTTTGTTTTTTTGCGCACAAAAAGTATTCTTGTCGCTTGATAAACTTGAGCCACTGTAGTCACTCGGACTATTTTAACAATGTCTTTAATAACTTTTTTGGGCCGGCAAGTTTCGATCCCTTAGAAACCTATGGAGGAGTGATCCAGCTCTCAGATTTAAACAGAAATATCTTAATTTGTGTTCTGAAGATGAACGAAAGTCTTATGTGGGTTGAACAACATGAAGGGGAGTCATTACTGACAGCATTTGGGGGAACTAACCCTTTAAATCAGTCATTTTAGAGGATCCATGTGAACTGGGATCTTCACCTTAAAAATTGTCTAAGGTGAGTAGTTGGCGATGTCACTTTGTCAAGAAACACCCTGCGAACGCGTAATGCTCTTGCATGAACATGTAATACTCATGGCGCATGACGTTACCGTTTTCACGATTCAAGTTTTTGTCGTTTAGGCATTGTTTTCAAAAGCTTGTGTTTTCAGGGCCCCAAAAACAATCGCCGTTTCACTCGTCCCAGTGAAATCAAACGCACTGGCACTGATCTGTGATAGGTCTGTTAGCGCATTAGGTCCAAATCCCTATAGGTGGGTTTGAAGAGGTGAGATCTTGTGCTTGTAGTTTTTCCAGAAATCCCCCTCTCTTACACTTCCTCCTACAATGACGTAAAATGACGATTTTTGCGTCATTGTAGGAGGAAGTGAAAAAGGTAAATAGCAGATTTCTCTCGTCTCAGGGGGAAATTAGAGAGTGTTGCACGACCATTCAATAGTATAACTGGGTTTCTAACAGGTGGATTGACCCTTTAAAATGCCCATGTTAATGCTAAGCGATCCAGTGCTACATTTTAATTATATTGCTTTTTGTGTTGTTGTTCCAGACTAAACGAACCAAGTAAACCACACTAAAGTAAAACGACAGAATACACATTTGAGTTTAAATTGAAACCATAATAGAAAATGTGTATTAAAGTCATTGTCTGTTTTTATGCATAATCTTAATGTTTTAGTGAATACAACAACTTTAATGAAATTCAAAATACAGCTACAATCTATAGAGATTAAGTGAAACGTGTAAAGCAAAAAGAGTGCAGGAACATTTTTCAATAAGGTCCCTTTATGTGGATTAACTAACAATGCTCAATATTTGTTAATAAAAATGCAACTGTTCATTTTTTGTTAATTTCATGTCAAGAAATCATAAGATTAACATATACTTTTAATAATGTATTAGTGAATGTTGAAATTAGCCGTAAGATAAATAAATGTTTTAGAAGTATTTTTCATTGTTAATTACTTCATGTTAACTAATGTAGTTTAATGTTAACTATTGGAACGGAACGTTATTGTAAAGTGTTACCAGGAAGTCAATGTTCTCTCTCACGATCTATCCGTTATACTGTGAGTTTCATTGTCAAAGATAATAACATAGAAACACCAGATGCTGAGCAGAAGAGACATTTGACCTCTTGTTCTCCGGGTATGGCGAGCACATTTTTAGGAGTGGAAAAGAACTGCAAAAAAGAAATATGCATCCGTTTTCCTCCCTCAGTTTAATCTATTTCTGATCCCATTTATAATTTTAATGTTGGTTGTGACATGGCTGGCAAGTGTTCTAATGGGAAATGTAATGACTTTGATGGTGATAAAGACAATGCTGAAATTTATGAAGTCCAGGTCAGGGCGAGAGCGGCTTTGGGAATGTTGGCTCTCACCCTGTTCCTTATGGAAACTGCCAAGTTGTTCAGTTGGAGAAAGGGAGGCCCATTGAAAAAATCCATCTGTTTGAGCCTGCAGAGGTATGTGTGTGTGTGTGTGTGTGTGTGTGTGTACTGGTTTACATTACGTTGTGTGGACCAAATTTCCTCACAAGGATAGTAAAACCTGAGATCACCTACATTGTGGAGACTAGCCAGCAGTTCCCCAGAAGTGAAATGGATTAATAAGCATTCTAAATTATATATTTTTTTAATATGATGGGGTGGTGATGGCGCAGTGGATAAGTCACATGCCTTTGGTGTGAGAGACTTGGGTTCAAATCCACTGTGAGACACCAATGTGTCCCTGAGCAAGACACTTAACCCCTAGTTGGTCCAGAGGCGTGCGACCTCTGACATATATAGCAATTGTAAGTCGCTTTGGATAAAAGCGTCAGCTAAATATGGAAGCTTGTTTCCGCCACAGAATGAAATATTAAAAAGGTAATTGCGATCTTTTTATCACACAATTTTGACTGTATTTCTCAGAATTGCGAGATGTAAAGTCAGAATTGCGAGATATAAACTCATAATTGCGTGATATAAAGTCGCAATTGCGTGTTATAAAGTCAAAAATGCATGATATAAAGTCAGAATTGTGAGATTTAAACTATACTGAGGGGGAAAAAAGTCTTCTTCCCCTTAGAATTAGCCTGATAACTCGCAATTGTGAGAAAAAAAGTCAAAATTGTGAGATAAAAAGTCGCACTTCTGTCTTTTTTTCTCAGAATTGTGACTTTATATCACGCAATTCTGACTTTTTATATCTCGCAATTCTGACTTTAAAACACGCAATTGCGACTTTATATCTCTCAATTGCGACTGTATTTCTCACAATTCTGACTTCATATCGCACAATTGTGAGATAAAGTCACAATTGTTATTATTATTTTTTTATTCAGTGGCGGAAACAAGCTTCCATAGCTAAATGAATAACTGTAAATTTAAATAAAAATGTTTAAAGTTTTGTGTGAAGTTTTGAGTGTGGTTTAGGAGTAGGGTTTGGGTTAGGGAATAGAAAATATATTTTGTACCGTATAAAAATCATTACACCTATTGAGAATCCCCACAAAGATAGCGAACCAGACGTGTGTGTGTGTGTGTGTGTGTACTGAGAGTCCAAAGAAAGACATATTGGTCATGTCCAAGAAAACTTGAAGGAAACCAGCAGGGAAGTTGGGAAGGCAAACTTCAGTGAATCACAGGAAGGGCGAGCGAAACGTGTCCTGACCCAGCAGGGTTACTCTATGTGGGGTTCAGTTGCAGATTGGCACAACACTAACCCGGTCACAGCAGCCTCGTGCCTGAGCCTCAGAGCGGTCGTGTATCGAGTGTGAACTGCAATCCTCCCCTCTGAGTGAACCGTTCCACACCACACCGTCTGCTGTCTAGATCACTGCACTTTTCTGCGGCTCACTTTTACGATCCACCTTCCATAAATAGCACACACATTGGTGTACCAAAAAGCAATGATCTCGTGTACCCATTTAACACACTTGATTTAGATCATAAGCCTTTAGGTGAGAGCTTCATGAACTGAACTAAGAGTGCAATCAGCTCCCAGCACACTGATCAGGGAGTCGGCCGATCGCAGAACACTTCCAGTGCGCTGAATCATTTGCTCTCGAAAAAGACTCAAACTGCTCCGTGAAAACCAGCGAGAATTGAAGCTCTTCCCTTAAAGTGCCCCGATTATGCTATTTTAAAGTTTCCTAATGTTGTTTTGGAGTCTCCTACAACAGGTTTACATGCATCACAGGACAAAAAATGTTATCACCATATACATTTGCACATCACCACATTTTCAATGATTCTCAAACGACTCGTCAGATGAATCAATCTCTTTAAATCTCTCTAAATGCCTCTGATTGGCCAGACAGCTCAGTCTATTGTGATTGGTTGACCTCGTACTGCGTGCATGTGACAAACAAAAACGCCCATTGCCATAACCCTATCGGCTCAGTGTGTCTTTGAGGCTTCCTCGTGAACTGAACAATGATGTTGATTTTACTATCAATCCGACCGCGAGTGTGATGATGAAACATTGGAAGAGCTTGTTATTCAACCCACCACAGGGACGACTCGAGCAGGACGCTTCTCAGTGATACACTACTCAGTTTGAGGAACATTATGAGATGTTGCAACTGTAACTCCTCACCATCAGCCTTAACAAGTCCATGTCCATTAACAAACGTAATATTTTACTTGTGCTTATTTATTTACAGAGTATTTTTCCAATTTATTGCGGTGAACATGTGGAAACTGTATCAATAACATCGCATATATTAGCCGAGCTCAAGCGTGAGTAACTGATGTAACATAAAGGTTAGTATTACTAGACACAGCTTTAGGTACACTGTAAAAAATTTACTGTAAAATTTACAGTAACTTACTGGCAACGATTAGCCAGTAAGTTACTGTGAATACTCTTTACAGTAAGGGTACTGTACTTCCATTTACAGTATTTTATGTTTATACTGTGAATTCAAAAACAATTAAATACTGTGATTTTAGTTGTATTTACAGTAACTTACTGGCTAATCGTTGCCAGTAAGTTACTGTGAATACGTTTTACAGTAAGGGTAGTGTACTTTTCACAGTATTTTATGTAAACACTGTGAAATCAAAAACATTGAAATATTATGATTTTGGTTGTATTTACAGCATTGATTGTTTTACTGTAGAAGAAAATTTCAATTTAATTTACATACAAAAAACGTTAAGCACTGTTTTTTATGTATTGTATGCAACACAGTACTATAAACAGTAGATAACGGCTAAGCACTGTAAATTCAGTTTCTCACTGTACAATTTAAATACTATATCACTATCATTTAATATTAGCCATCATTAAAAGAAACACCCATTTTTCTAAAACATTGCAATCAACTGCAGACAATAAGAAAATTGTTAACAGTTATTTATTTAAAAAGATTTGGTGAACAGAAATGACAAAACAGGTACAACAAAGGGATAATGGACATTGGACAACATGCCATTATACCATCCAAAGTTAATGCACGTTCTATGCAAGTAATGTGGCCACAACACCCAGCGGAGTGTTAACTTTAGATAGTCTAATGGCGTGAAGTCTATTATCATGCTTATTCTACTGTTGCTAAATTCAAAGGAACACTCCGACTTTTTGGGACTTTAGCTTTTTCACCGTATCCCCCAGAGTTAGATAAATCCTTACATACCTTTTTCATCTCCATGCGTGCTGTAACTCTGTCTGACACACCCACCGCTAGCCTATAGCTTAGCACAAAGACTGGATGTAAATGGTTCCAGCTAGCATACTAATCCCAATAAGTGACAAAATAACGCAAACATTTTCCCATTTATGTTGTGATTTGTCTAAATCAGAGTGTACAAATAACAAGGTCATATGAGACACAGCCATCTTTTAACCGTAAATTGGGAACTATATTTTCAGAAGGCGAAGCACTGCTACTTGAGCGGAGTGATAACCGCAGCACCTGAGACGCACCGTGGAGAGGAGCAGAGAGTTCGTTCAGAGTTGGATTAATAGAGTCAGCAATTACTAGATAGTGAAAGCATAGTTTACAATCATGGGTGTTCGCTGTATTGTAAAGAGCTGCGACAATAAATGGGAGACCAGGTAATGCCATGTTTCATAGAATTCCAAACAAAAATGCATCCTGACTAATAAATATCACAGGTCAGCATTTTTGTTTGGAATTCTAAGAAACATCATGGCATTACCTGGTCTCCCATTTATTGTCGCAGCTCTTTACAATACAGCGAACACTCATGATTGTAAACTATGCTTTCACTATCTAGTAATTGCTGACTCTATTATTCCAACTCTGAACGAACTCTCTGCTCCTCTCCATGGCGCGTCTCGGGTGCTGCGGTTATCACTCCGCCCAAGTAGCATGCTTCGCCTTCTGAGAATATAGTTCCCAATATTTATACGGTAAAGATGGCTGTGTCACATATGACCTTGTTTTTTGTACACTCTGTGACTATACAAATCACAACATGTAAATAGGAAAATGTTTGCGTTATTTTGTCACTTATTGGGATTAGTATGCTAGTTGGAGCCATTTAGACCCAGTCTTTGTGCTAAGCTAGGCTAGCGGTGGGTGTGTCAGACAGAGTTACAGCATGCACGAGATATATCTAACTCTGGGCGATACAGTGAATATGCTAAAGTCCCAACAAGTTGTCGTGTTCCTTTAATTTACGACTGAAGAAAATTTTACAAAACGTTTTTTTAAAGTTACAGAGCAAATTGTTATTAGTTCATTCAATAGTTCTGTATGACAGGTTGCTATGACGGAACAATAGGCTAATACAAATTGAAACAACTAGCCTATTTCATTACAAGATTTGTAAAGTTACAGAGCAAACTGTTACTAGTTCATTCACTAGTTCCGTATGACTAGTTGCTATAATGGAACAATAATGCAAATTGATACAATACAGTCAAAAAATTTAACTACTTTGAAGTTGTGCAAATAACTGATTACCCCATTCTAAAGAGCAACAAATAACATTATGGCAATATTGAAATAAAATAAAACATTGAACATTAAAAAAATATATATTTAACATTTGCATGAACATTTAAAACAGAAAGGAAAATAAACTTCCCCTGCCACTTGGCAAAGGTCTATGGCCTCTTGCATGCCTTGACCTTGGAGACAGAGAATCCTATTTGGAGCCCTGAAATTAAAGAAGAAAACACATTAAATCGACTGAATGGTTTCGAAAACGGTAAAACTCAACTGTTTAACTCTGGGAGAGTTGTAGAGCCAATAAAAAACAAAAGTGGAGTGTTCCTTTAACAAATACAACTTATTTAAATAATTTAGGCTACTAGTAAATGGTGAAATTAACATTTAGAAAGTTTAATAAATGCTGTAGAAGTGCAGTTTATTAATAGTTAATGTTAACTAATGTAGTTAACTAGAGTTTAATAAATGGAACCATATTGTAAAGTGTTACCAATTTGTTATACACCGATTCAGACGTCTCGTGACAGATCAGTTATTTTAACTAGAGCCCGACTGATAAAGGATTTTGAAGGCCGATACCGATACAAAAATTTGTTGGTTTTAAAATCCGATATTCCTATATATCGGCCGATATATATATATATATATATATATATATATATATATATATTTAGAAACACGCAACAAAACATAACAGATTACCCTAACATTAGTTATTAGTAGTTATTTATGAGTTTTAACTAGTATAGATGGTATAGCATGGTAAACGTGCGTGCCAGTGATGCAGAATTGACCACGCATGGTCAAGATCAACCTCTTGAAAGCAGATGGACTCTAAAACAGTGGGCATCGCAATTCAACAGCCATACTGACACCTGTTAGCATTGCAAACCCGCTCTTCGCCCCAAACCACCACCGGCTGTTCTACATAGCAACGTAACTTACATGGTGTTGACGAGACGGGAATATGATGGCAGACATCGTGAACAATGTTTGAACACGTGAACATAGTGCAGATTGTCAACATAACATTAGACATTGTCTTTTTGTCTAATAACTGTACCTAACATTAGTCGTCCGCGGTCAAAACACTGTGGTGTAAACAGTTTGATGTTGGGATATTCACTGCCCAAAGCCTATTAACTAAAGCCAACCAACCCCGTTACGTCACATGTTAGAATACTGCGCAATGGCGGCACCCTGGTGGCGAAAGATATAAAGTTTTTTCTTTTTTTCTTTTATATGTTTACATTTGTCATGTGTCTTATATAATTGTTGATTATAGTGGAAATCCATCTAGTAAATCATGTAAACTTGATTGACTGCTTAATTTCCCCTTTAAAGGATTAGTTCTTAAAGGAGAACTCCAGTGCAAAATGAACCTTTGGTCTAATAACATATTGGTACCTAGTCGACCATTCTCTGAGATTTGTTTTTATGATAATCGAATGTAAAGAGTTTTATCTCTAAAAACTGTTTAGTGTATAAAGCTAGTATATGGGGGCATTGACTAAGTAAAAAGAAATCGCTAGTTAATACCACTAACAAGGCTCAAAATAGCCCCACACTAACATAGTAACATAATGAGGGTCCATACATCCAAAACGAAGCATTGAGAACTTTGTAAGTGTACAGACAGTATAATAAGAAGATATTTTATCAAGACAGTCCACTTCGCGTATAGACCATTTCACAAGATGTAAACAACACTGGTCCAGAAGCACTTCCTGTTTCAGTTTTTTAACACTACATAAAAGTTGGGATAAAATACAACCAACAGAACATTTAAAACTGATTTAAAAAGTTAAACAAACATCTTTAAGATGTTTTATTTACATGTGAAATAAAGAAAACAGTTACAAACTGAAACAGGAAGTGCTTCTGGACCAGTGTTGTTTACATCTTGTGAAATGGTCTATACAGGCAGGAGCCATCTTGGGAAAACAGTCTCGACAAGTCGAACCACGAATGCCGTTTGGTGTTAGTGTGGGGCTATTTTGAGCCTTGTTAGTGGTATTAACTAGCGATAGATCTAACTTATTATATGTCCCCATATACTAGCGTTATAATCTAAACAGTTTTTAGAGATAAAACTCTTTACATTCGATTATCATGAAAACAAATATCAGAGAACGGCTGACTAGGTAAAAATGTGTTATTAGACCAACGGTTCATTTTACGCCGGAGTTCTCCTTTAAATTCTTTTCCACTGAAGAAAGAAAGAGATGGATATCTTGGATGCCATTGGGGTGAGTTAATTATAAGGAAATTTACATTTTGAGGTAAACTAATCCTTTAGGTTTAAAATAAAAATGTTTAAATGTAATATATTTTTCTCATGGTCCTTATTTTAAATAGGTCATAAAAATATCAATAATTGTCGATATCAACCAATATGAAACACTTACAGTATATCGTGATACAGTTTTCAGACATATCGCCCAGCCCTATTTAGGGCCCTATGATTTCCGCGATAACGAAATCGCGGACGGAATCGCGGAATTGGCCAATTAACGCGGAATCTAGTGTTAACGCGGAATTTCGTAGATTTTTGCATATTTGGTTTGAAATTCTGTTTTTGTGTGGGAGAAGAACGTATGTCTGGTGAAAATGCAGACCGGGGGAAGCAAATCTGGGCGACTCAACCCCCCAACCCGTCATTTCAGCTCCAATGACGAAATCAAAACAATGAAAGCATGGCGAAGCGGCTCTCCTTTCGTCGACTAAAAGTTAAGAAACTCAACGCTATAAGCCTTCAGTGCCGAGCAGTTCGCACGTGACTTATGCAGTGTTTCTCACACTTAATTCGCCGCCACATACTGCGTTTCGGTTTTTAACACTATTTAAAACACGCAGCGTATTCATTCAGTTGTATTTCCCCGCTCTCCCTCCGTCTCTCTCTCACTCACGCGTCTCTCACACACACACACACACACACAACGTGCACACCACGTCTGTCTGAGGCGCCGGACTGGACAAAGGCGAAGCGAACTCCATGAGAGACAGAGTGTGACTTTATTTAAACTTATAAACTAATATAATTTATATTACTGGACAGTTTAAAGCTCATAACCATATTTTGTTGTTACTTGAAGAGTGCAGTGTTATGTTGCATCATGCAGTATTTGTCCTGAAAAGGCTACTGAGTAATTGTCTGTATTACCTCAATAAATTTAAGGTCATTCCTAATTTATTTTTATTTTGTTAATACATTTTTATCATTAACTTTAAAAGCATACTATTTTTTACAACTAAAATAACAGTCAAGGGTAAAAAAAAACCCAATTCCCTAAAATTAAAACGGAAAAAACGAAATTTGGGAAAAAATAAAACGGAATTTGGGAAAAAATAAAATGGATTTCATAGGGCCCTACCTATTACATTACATTTTAAAGGGAGAAGATGATTTTGAACAGCTTTTCAATTGTCAATGTGCTTTTACATAGCAATCAAATTATTTAATATAAAAATACCTCTGATCAAACTCCAGCGCTGTGCTGGCTTCCACCGGTTGAATACGTAACAGGCGAAGAGAGCGGCCAAGCCAGTGGTGAAGTCCACCATGTGAGCACCAGGTGGGGTTACGACCCTCCCCTTGATCGACAGCATCCATTTTTTTGCAGTCTCTCCTTAGTAAAGACAAGAGTCATCACAAAAATTATATTTCATAGCGATACATTCAATAAAAGATTTTTTCCACATAAATTATTGTAAAAACAGGGCAGGGAGCATACATATCTTCGAAGCAGTGGATTAAAGGATTGATTAGTTCACCTCAAAATGAAAATCTCCTAATAATTTACTCACCCTAATGCCATCCAAGATATCCATGTCTTTCTTTCCTCAGTGGAAGAGAAATTAAGTTTGAGGAAAACATTTCTTGATTTTTCTTTGGATAATGGGCTTCAATTGTAAACAACGTTTTAAAGTCCAAATGAATGCAGTTTCAAAGGTCTTTGAAGTACTTCAACGCACTATACAGGTTCCCAGCTGAGGATTAGGGTCTTATCTAGCGAAATGATCAGTCATTTTCTGAAAAAAAAATTATAATTTATATACTTTTTATCTACAATTGTTGGACTACTGGAGCCCATTATTCAAAGAAAAATCTAGAAATGTTTTCCTACAAAAATGTCATTTCTCTTTCATTGAGGAAGGAAAGAAAGACATGGATATCTTGTAAATTATTCGGAAACTTTTATTTTGAGGTGAACTAATCCTTTAAATAGCAGTTACTGGTTTGGTGATAGAAAAACAATGAGTGATACAGGCATAGCAAGCAATCTGAAATGGTAATCACGACATTATATGTGGCTACTAAAAATAAGAGAGTAACTTACTCCACATAACTTAAGATTTTGAAGTGACTGCTGACTAGTGCAGAGAATGGCACGACACAAACTCTGCATTCACTAGTGTTTTCCAGAAACGTTGCTTTGCTTGTGCATAAAATTATACATTAAGGATTTGTTAACAGTGAATGTGAAACTTACCAAGCATGATAATCCTTGGAGTGATAGGAAGGAGACAGCTGGGCCTCTACATCTGAGGGAGTGGTAACGTTAGTCTCCTATGCCAGCAAAGATAAAGAGTCACTCGAAAGAAGGTAACTAACTAGGATAGAAAAAGCTTTATAAAAATTGTTGATAAGAAAGCAATGAGCCTTTTTTTCTCTTTAGGTTTGTGCATGTTTACTCATAAAAAAACTAAGTAACTTACCACAATAACTTTATCAATTACCACTCTAAGTTACATCAATTTTCTCTTAATTAAAACATTGTTCACACAGTGGACAACAGTGACTTTAACTGTTAAGTTACCCAGCATTTAACCAATAATTGAGATAGACGTTAGCACCATGTTAGTTAACTTAACGTTATTATTGTGAGGTGAGGTCTATTAAGGAAAAAATGCTCAACCACCAATAACATAAACCTGACACAAACAAACCTGTATTTACTTGAACAATTGGAGGCTTGTCAACCTGCATTATGTTGGGGGGTGTAAAATGGTACGTAAAGTTAACGTTACTTAACTTACTGATTTTCTTGAAGTCCCGAATCCTCATTAGCAGTTGGTGAAGGATCCGCGATCCCAAGATGGAAACTCCGGCTGAGGCAACGGGTGGGGAAAAATATTCTCCTGGCTAGCTAGCTACCGATAACTAGGTAAACTGTTGACTAACTAATACTAATAACGTTTTAAGGCTGTAAAAACATCTCCGTCGGCGCTCTCACGGAAATGTTTTCGCTGAATTCCTCTCAGGCAAAAAGTGAAAGATATCAACACAAAGACGAAAACAAAATAAATAACGTTACAACCACAAGACAAAGCCGCCTATAAAGAAACGCACATTTGAATAATACTAGACTTATTAACGGAGCTTAACGTTAAAGGCTGTTACGAAAACGTAAATTCGACAATTAACTTAGCTTTTCTGTCACTGACGACGAAACAGAAATTCAAATGCTTCTTTCGCGCTTTTTTCTAACAGACTCGGCTTTGACTGCCTAAACCCCGCCCACTCTGACGGCGTTTTGATTTCACCTTGCAGCTCAGAAACAGCTCTGGAAACTTGCACATTTATCTCTCCTGCTTTCGAAAAAAAAAAAATATATATATAACATATATATATAACACTGATTTTTGTCAAATAAAAATCCCATGTTACGTATTTATGTTAACCAGGCAGCCCCAATTTTGGAAAGTAATGCACATGACATAACCTACACATAATAAAAAGGTTTCTTCATTCTGTATATATATATAATGGAATAGAAAGCTCATGCAGCAGGTGCATCAGAGTACAAGTTCACAAGGGTTACAAAGAAAGATATGATAAAAAAAGGAAAATTACAGTAGTTTACTTTACTATTTACAGTACTTTAGTGGCTGTATTGTGATTTTTTACAGTAATGCTTTGACTACTGTGATTTTCACTGTAATGCTTGAACTACTGTGATTTTTAAGGTCTTACTGTAAACTTTACAATATTCTACTGTAAAAATCTTTTACAGTATTGTTACTGTGACATCTACAGTAAATAACTGTAGATTTCACAGGCATTTTTTACAGTGTAATGGTGGCCCACAGCTGATCAACAGAAGTATTTCAGTAAGACAGTAATAATGTGAGTTAGCGGGAGATCAACCCAATTTTCAAAACTCAAAACTAAGTATTTTGATCACCATCTTTCAAGAGCAAGCGGTTTGCGAATCCTGCTGTGTCCATTACAATGGACATCACTGATGTCAGCCCCCTTTTTTAACTTCTGGAGCATTTCACCTAGTTTAAAGCCTGCAGTCCATGAGATTGGACGTTTGTCATCCAATCAAATGCCAGTAAAGCTCTGCATGTAGGGTTAATTATATATGAAGAGTTCAGATGCAAAAGCCTCTAAATGCCATTTGAAATTTTCTTCTTTAATGATGATTTTTATCACATTTGTATATTTAAGTTCAGTAATTTCACTTAAATAACAATTAATAGGTAATTATCATTGCCATTTAAGTGAAATTACTGAACTTAAATATACAAGTTTGATAAAAATCATCATTAAAGAAGAAAATTTCAAATGGCATTTAGAGGCTTTTGCATCTGAACTCTTCATATATATATATATATATATATATATATAAAAAAAAAAACTCTACATTGAAGAGAAGCATGGCAGCACTTCACTCCAAACAAAGAAGCAAGCAACATTTTCTAAGGTGTATTTACATTTTGTATATATTTGTGCCAGTATTTCATAGTTTGTATGTAAAATGGAAAGATTGAACTTATTAATTAAAGTTAAAAATCGACTGTGGAGTTGCACGTTTTAAATCAGGATTTTTTTAAATGTGTCTGGACAGTAGGTTTGGAAGCCTGCTACTGAAGTCACATTTTCAGTGATGCTGATTGAAATTTCTTTTTTAATGTATATATACAGTATATATATATATATATATATATATATCAGAGTACCGATACATTTTTGAAACTTTTTCATGTCCAGAATACACAGTTCTGAAGTGCTTGATCATATAGCTGATAAAAATATCTTCGATGTTGACTTTATGTGGAGTAATGAGGAAGATGGAGATGTAAAAAAATATCCATATTTAAAACTTTATAAAGTAAAATACCTTCTGGCCAAAAGAACATATGTATTTGACTTAAATCTAAAGTGCAACTTAAATATAAATATCTTAAATATTTTATATTAATATATATATATATATATATATATATATATATATATATATATTATGGATAGATGCACTTTTATGATGGAGAGATGCACTTTTATCATGGACAGACAACCCGGTCTCATCCCAAGACGTCATATAACTGACGTTTTGGGACGTCTTTTAACCATACGGTAATATTCGCCTTTTGAGGGCCCCCTTAAACGTCTGTAGATGAGGTTATGGGATCCTAATTCTACCCCAGACCTAAACCTAACCCTAAACCTAACTGACGTTAAAGGTAGATAGTCAGTTGTATGACGGCCCGGGATCGCCATCTACCGACGTTTAAGGGGGCCCTAAAAAGGCGGATATTGACATATGTTTTTTTTTCGGGTCGAAATTTTGAAATTCGATATTTCAGCTCTGGAAGGGTCTAGAACCTCCATTTTTGCACTCACGTCTAAGTCTCATGACCCTCTATCAGAATCCAGAGTTTCAAGAAGATCAGAGAAACTCAAAATTTCGACCCCCAAAAAAAACGACAGTGGTACCCCTTTCGTTTTTTTTTCGGGTCGAAATTTTGAAATTCGATATCTCAGCTCTGGAAGGGTCTAGAGCCTCCATTTTTGCACTCACGTCTAAGTCTCATGACCCTCTATCAGAATCCAGAGTTTCAAGAACATCAGAGAAATTCAAAATTTCCACCCCCCCCCCAAAAAAACGACAGTGGTACCCCTTTCGTTTTTTTTTTCGGGTCGAAATTTTGAAATTCGATATCTCAGCTCTGGAAGAGTCTAGAGCCTCCATTTTTGCACTCATGTCTAAGTCTCATGACCATCTATCAGAATCCAGAGTTTCAAGAGCATCCAAGAAACTCAAAATTTCGACCCCCCAAAAAAACGACAGTGGTACCCCTTTCGTTTTTTTTTTCGGGTCGAAATTTTGAAAGTCAATATCTCAGCTCTGGAATGGTCTAGAACCTCCATTTTTGCACAAACGTCTAAGTCTCGTGACCCTCTATCAGAATCCAGAGTTTCAGGAGGATCAGAGAAACTCAAAATTTCGACCCCCCCCAAAAAAAACGACAGTGGTACCCCTTTCTTTTTTTTTTCGGGTCGAAATTTTGAAAGTCAATATCTCAGCTCTGGAATGGTCTAGAGCCTCCATTTTTGCACTCACGTCTAAGTCTCATGAGCCTCTATCAGAATCCAGAGTTTCAAGGAGATCAGAGACACTCAAAATTTCGACCCCCCAAAAAAACGACAGTGGTACCCCTTTGGGTTTTTTTTCGGGTCGAAATTTTGAAATTTCGATATCTCAGCTCTGGAAGGGTCTAGAGCCTCCATTTTTGCACTCATGTCTAAGTCTCATGACCCTCTATCAGAATCCAGAGTTTCAAGAACATCCGAGAAACTCAAAATTTCGACCCCCCCCCAAAAAACGACAGTTGTACCCCTTTCGGTTTTTTTTCGGGTCGAAATTTTTAAATTCGATATCTCAGCTCTGGAAGGGTCTAGAGCCTCCATTTTTGCACTCACGTCTAAGTCTCATGACCCTCTATCAGAATCCAGAGTTTAAAGAACATCAGAGAAAATCAAAATTTCGACCCCCCCCCCAAAAAAAACGACAGTGGTACCCCTTTCATTTTTTTTCCGGGTTGAAATTTTGAAAGTCGATATCTCAGCTCTGGAAGGGTCTAGAGCCTCCATTTTTGCACTCACGTCTAAGTCTAACGACCCTCTATCAGAATCCAGAGTTTCAAGAAGATCAGAGAAACTCAAAATTTCGCCCCCCAAAAAAACGACAGTGGTACCCCTTTCGTTTTTTTTTGGGTCGAAATTTTGAAATTCGATATCTCAGCTCTGGAAGGGTCTAGAGTCTCCATTTTTGCACTCACGTCTAAGTCTCATGACCCTCTATCAGAATCCAGAGTTTCAAGGAGATCAGAGACACTCAAAATTTCGACCCCAAAAAAAAACGACAGTGGTACCCCTTTTGTTTTTTTTTTCGGGTTGAAATTTTGAAAGTCGATATCTCAGCTCTGGAAGGGTCTAGAGCCTCCATTTTTGCACTCACGTCTAAGTCTCATGACCCTCTATCAGAATCCAGAGTTTCAGGAAGATCAGAGAAACTCAAAATTTTGACCCCCCAAAAAAAACGACAGTGGTACCCCTTTCGTTTTTTTTTCCGGTCGAAATTTTTAAATTCGATATCTCAGCTCTGGAAGGGTCTAGAGCCTCCATTTTTGCACTCACGTCTAAGTCTCATGACCCTCTATCAGAATCCAGAGTTTCAGGAAGATCAGAGAAACTCAAAATTTCGACCCCGAAAAAAAGACGACAGTGGTACCCCTTTCGTTTTTTTTTTCGGGTCGAAATTTTGAAATTCGATATCTCAGCTCTGGAAGGGTCTAGAGCCTCCATTTTTGCACTCACGTCTAAGTCTCATGACCCTCTATCAAAATCCAGAGTTTCAAGGAGATCAGAGACACTAAAAATTTCGACCCCCCAAAAAAACGACAGTGGTACCCCTTTTGTTTTTTTTTGGGTTGAAATTTTGAAATTCGATATCTCAGCTCTGGAAGGGTCTAGAGCCTCCATTTTTGCACTCACGTCTAAGCCTCATGACCCTCTATCAGAATCCAGAGTTTCAAGGAGATCAGAGACACTCAAAATTTCGACCCCCAAAAAAAACGACAGTGGTACCCCTTTTGTTTTTTTTTTCGGGTTGAAATTTTGAAAGTCGATATCTCAGCTCTGGAAGGGTCTAGAGCCTCCATTTTTGCACTCACGTCTAAGTCTCATGACCCTCTATCAGAATCCAGAGTTTCAGGAAGATCAGAGAAACTCAAAATTTTGACCCCCCAAAAAAAACGACAGTGGTACCCCTTTCGTTTTTTTTTCCGGTCGAAATTTTGAAATTCGATATCTCAGCTCTGGAAGGGTCTAGAGCCTCCATTTTTGCACTCACGTCTAAGTCTCATGACCCTCTATCAGAATCCAGAGTTTCAGGAAGATCAGAGAAACTCAAAATTTCGACCCCGAAAAAAAGACGACAGTGGTACCCCTTTCGTTTTTTTTTCGGGTCGAAATTTTGAAATTCGATATCTCAGCTCTGGAAGGGTCTAGAGCCTCCATTTTTGCACTCACGTCTAAGTCTCATGACCCTCTATCAGAATCCAGAGTTTCAAGGAGATCAGAGACACTAAAAATTTCGACCCCCCAAAAAAACGACAGTGGTACCCCTTTTGTTTTTTTTTGGGTTGAAATTTTTAAAGTCGATATCTCAGCTCTGGAAGGGTCTAGAGCCTCCATTTTTGCACTCACATCTAAGTCTCATGACCCTCTATCGGAATCCAGAGTTTCAGGAAGATCAGAGAAACTCAAAATTTCGACCCCGAAAAAAAAAACGACAGTGGTACCCCTTTCGTTTTTTTTTTCGGGTCGAAATTTTGAAATTCGATATCTCAGCTCTGGAAGGGTCTAGAGCCTCCATTTTTGCACTCACGTCTAAGTCTCATGACCCTCTATCAGAATCCAGAGTTTCAAGGAGATCAGAGACACTCAAAATTTCGACCCCCCCAAAAAAACGACAGTGGTACCCCTTTCGTTTTTTTTTTCGGGTTGAAATTTTGAAAGTCGATATCTCAGCTCTGGAAGGGTCTAGAGCCTCCATTTTTGCGCTCACGTCTAAGTCTCATGACCCTCTATCAGAATCCAGAGTTTCAGGAGGATCAGAGAAACTCAAAATTTCGACCCCCCCCCAAAAAAACGACAGTGGTACCCCTTTCTTTTTTTTTTCGGGTCGAAATTTTGAAAGTCAATATCTCAGCTCTGGAATGGTCTAGAGCCTCCATTTTTGCACTCACGTCTAAGTCTCATGAGCCTCTATCAGAATCCAGAGTTTCAAGGAGATCAGAGACACTCAAAATTTCGACCCCCCAAAAAAACGACAGTGGTACCCCTTTCGGTTTTTTTTCGGGTCGAAATTTTTAAATTCGATATCTCAGCTCTGGAAGGGTCTAGAGCCTCCATTTTTGCACTCACGTCTAAGTCTCATGACCCTCTATCAGAATCCAGAGTTTAAAGAACATCAGAGAAAATCAAAATTTCGACCCCCCCCCCCAAAAAAACGACAGTGGTACCCCTTTCATTTTTTTTCCGGGTTGAAATTTTGAAAGTCGATATCTCAGCTCTGGAAGGGTCTAGAGCCTCCATTTTTGCACTCACGTCTAAGTCTCACGACCCTCTATCAGAATCCAGAGTTTCAAGAAGATCAGAGAAACTCAAAATTTCGCCCCCCAAAAAAACGACAGTGGTACCCCTTTCGTTTTTTTTTCGGGTCGAAATTTTGAAATTCGATATCTCAGCTCTGGAAGGGTCTAGAGCCTCAATTTTTGCACTCACGTCCAAGTCTCATGACCCTCTATCAGAATCCAGAGTTTCAAGGAGATCAGAGACACTCAAAATTTCGACCCCAAAAAAAAACGACAGTGGTACCCCTTTTGTTTTTTTTTTCGGGTTGAAATTTTGAAAGTCGATATCTCAGCTCTGGAAGGGTCTAGAGCCTCCATTTTTGCACTCACGTCTAAGTCTCATGACCCTCTATCAGAATCCAGAGTTTCAGGAATATCAGAAAAACTCAAAATTTTGACCCCCCCAAAAAAACGACAGTGGTACCCCTTTCGTTTTTTTTTTCGGGTCGAAATTTTGAAATTCGATATCTCAGCTCTGGAAGGGTCTAGAGCATCCATTTTTGCAGTCACGTCTAAGTCTCATGACCCTCTATCAGAATCCAGAGTTTCAGGAAGATCAGAGAAACTCAAAATTTCGACCCCGAAAAAAAAAACGACAGTGGTACCCCTTTCGGTTTTTTTTTCGGGTCGAAATTTTTAAATTCGATATCTCAGCTCTGGAAGGGTCTAGAGCCTCCATTTTTGCACTCACGTCTAAGTCTCATGACCCTCTATCAGAATCCAGAGTTTCAAGGAGATCAGAGACACTCAAAATTTCGACCCCCCCAAAAAAACGACAGTGGTACCCCTTTCGTTTTTTTTTTTCGGGTTGAAATTTTGAAAGTCGATATATTAGCTCTGGAAGGGTCTAGAGCCTCCATTTTTGCGCTCACGTCTAAGTCTCATGACCCTCTATCAGAATCCAGAGTTTCAGGAAGATCAGAGAAACTCAAAATTTCGACCCCCCAAAAAAAACGACAGTGGTACCCCTTTCGTTTTTTTTCGGGTCGAAATTTTGAAATTCGGTATCTCAGCTCTGGAAGGGTCTAGAGCCTCCATTTTTGCACTCACGTCTAAGTCTCCTGACCCTCTATCAGAATCCAGAGTTTCAAGGAGATCAGAGACACTCAAAATTTCGACCCCCAAAAAAAACGACAGTGGTACCCCTTTTGTTTTTTTTTTCGGGTTGAAATTTTGAAAGTCGATATCTCAGCTCTGGAAGGGTCTAGAGCCTCCATTTTTGCACTCACGTCTAAGTCTCATGACCCTCTATCAGAATCCAGAGTTTCAGGAAGATCAGAGAAACTCAAAATTTTGACCCCCCAAAAAAAACGACAGTGGTACCCCTTTCGTTTTTTTTTCCGGTCGAAATTTTGAAATTCGATATCTCAGCTCTGAAAGGGTCTAGAGCCTCCATTTTTGCACTCACGTCTAAGTCTCATGACCCTCTATCAGAATCCAGAGTTTCAGGAAGATCAGAGAAACTCAAAATTTCGACCCCGAAAAAAAGACGACAGTGGTACCCCTTTCGTTTTTTTTTCGGGTCGAAATTTTGAAATTTGATATCTCAGCTCTGGAAGGGTCTAGAGCCTCCATTTTTGCACTCACGTCTAAGTCTCATGACCCTCTATCAGAATCCAGAGTTTCAAGGAGATCAGAGACACTAAAAATTTCGACCCCCCAAAAAAACGACAGTGGTACCCCTTTTGTTTTTTTTTGGGTTGAAATTTTGAAATTCGATATCTCAGCTCTGGAAGGGTCTAGAGCCTCCATTTTTGCACTCACGTCTAAGTCTCATGACCCTCTATCAGAATCCAGAGTTTCAAGGAGATCAGAGACACTCAAAATTTCGACCCCCAAAAAAAACGACAGTGGTACCCCTTTTGTTTTGTTTTTCGGGTTGAAATTTTGAAAGTCGATATCTCAGCTCTGGAAGGGTCTAGAGCCTCCATTTTTGCACTCACGTCTAAGTCTCATGACCCTCTATCAGAATCCAGAGTTTCAGGAAGATCAGAGAAACTCAAAATTTTGACCCCCCAAAAAAAACGACAGTGGTACCCCTTTCGTTTTTTTTTCGGGTCGAAATTTTGAAATTCGATATCTCAGCTCTGGAAGGGTCTAGAGCCTCCATTTTTGCACTCACGTCTAAGTCTCATGACCCTCTATCAGAATCCAGAGTTTCAAGGAGATCAGAGACACTAAAAATTTCGACCCCCCAAAAAAACGACAGTGGTACCCCTTTTGTTTTTTTTTGGGTTGAAATTTTTAAAGTCGATATCTCAGCTCTGGAAGGGTCTAGAGCCTCCATTTTTGCACTCACATCTAAGTCTCATGACCCTCTATCGGAATCCAGAGTTTCAGGAAGATCAGAGAAACTCAAAATTTCGACCCCGAAAAAAAAAACGACAGTGGTACCCCTTTCGTTTTTTTTTTCGGGTCGAAATTTTGAAATTCGATATCTCAGCTCTGGAAGGGTCTAGAGCCTCCATTTTTGCACTCACGTCTAAGTCTCATGACCCTCTATCAGAATCCAGAGTTTCAAGGAGATCAGAGACACTCAAAATTTCGACCCCCCCAAAAAAACGACAGTGGTACCCCTTTCGTTTTTTTTTTCGGGTTGAAATTTTGAAAGTCGATATCTCAGCTCTGGAAGGGTCTAGAGCCTCCATTTTTGCGCTCACGTCTAAGTCTCATGACCCTCTATCAGAATCCAGAGTTTCAGGAAGATCAGAGAAACTCAAAATTTCGACCCCCCAAAAAAAACGACAGTGGTACCCCTTTCGTTTTTTTTCGGGTCGAAATTTTGAAATTCGATATCTCAGCTCTGGAAGGGTCTAGAGCCTCCATTTTTGCACTCACGTCTAAGTCTCATGACCCTCTATCAGAATCCAGAGTTTCAAGGAGATCAGAGACACTCAAAATTTCGACCCCCAAAAAAAACGACAGTGGTACCCCTTTTGTTTTTTTTTTCGGGTTGAAATTTTGAAAGTCGATATCTCAGCTCTGGAAGGGTCTAGAGCCTCCATTTTTGCACTCACGTCTAAGTCTAATGACCCTCTATCAGAATCCAGAGTTTCAGGAAGATCAGAGAAACTCAAAATTTCGACCCCGAAAAAAAAACGACAGTGGTACCCCTTTCGTTTTTTTTTTCGGGTCGAAATTTTGAAATTCGATATCTCAGCTCTGGAAGGGTCTAGAGCCTCCATTTTTGCACTCACGTCTAAGTCTCACGAACCTCTATCAGAATCCAGAGTTTCAAGGAGATCAGAGACACTTAAAATTTCGACCTCCAAAAAAAACGACAGTGGTACCCATTTTGTTTTTTTTTCGGGTCGAAATTTTGAAATTCGATATCTCAGCTCTGGAAGGGTCTAGAGCCTCCATTTTTGCACTCACGTCTAAGTCTCATGACCCTCTATCAGAATCCAGAGTTTCAAGAACATCAGAGAAACTCAAAATTTCGACCCCCCAAAAAAACGACAGTGGTACCCCTTTCGTTTTTTTTCGGGTCGAAATTTTGAAATTCGATATCTCAGCTCTGGAAGGGTCTAGAGCCTCCATTTTTGCACTCACGTCTAAGTCTCATGACCCTCTATCAGAATCCAGAGTTTCAAGAACATCAGAGAAACTCAAAATTTCGACAACCAAAAAAAACGACAGTGGTACCCCTTTCGTTTTTTTTTTCGGGTCGAAATTTTGAAATACGATATCTCAGCTCTGGAAGGGTCTAGAGCCTCCATTTTTGCACTCACGTCTAAGTCTCATGACCCTCTATCAGAATCCAGAGTTTCAAGGAGATCAGAGACACTCAAAATTTCGACCCCCCAAAAAAACGACAGTGGTACCCCTTTTGTTTTTTTTTCGGGTTAAAATTTTGAAATTCGATATCTCAGCTCTGGAAGGGTCTAGAGCCTCCATTTTTGCACTCACGTCTAAGTCTCATGACCCTCTATCAGAATCCAGAGTTTCAGGAAGATCAGAGAAACTCAAAATTTTGACCCCCCCAAAAAAACGACAGTGGTACCCCTTTCGGTTTTTTTTTCGGGTCGAAATTTTGAAATTCGATATCTCAGCTCTGGAAGGGTCTAGAGCCTCCATTTTTGCACTCACGTCTAAGTCTCATGACCCTCTATCAGAATCCAGAGTTTCAGGAAGATCAGAGAAACTCAAAATTTCGACCCCGAAAAAAAAACGACAGTGGTACCCCTTTCGTTTTTTTTTTCGGGTCGAAATTTTGAAATTCGATATCTCAGCTCTGGAAGGGTCTAGAGCCTCCATTTTTGCACTCACGTCTAAGTCTCATGACCCTCTATCAGAATCCAGAGTTTCAAGGAGATCAGAGACACTCAAAATTTCGACCCCCCAAAAAAACGACAGTGGTACCCCTTTTGTTTTTTTTTCGGGTTGAAATTTCGAAAGTTGATATCTCAGCTCGGGAAGGGTCTAGAGCCTCCATTTTTGCACTCACGTCTAAGTCTAATGACCCTCTATCAGAATCCAGAGTTTCAGGAAGATCAGAGAAACTCAAAATTTTGACCCCCCCAAAAAAAACGACAGTGGTACCCCTTTCGTTTTTTTTCGGGTCGAAATTTTGAAATTCGATATCTCAGCTCTGTAAGGGTCTAGAGCCTCCATTTTTGCACTCACGTCTAAGTCTCATGACCCTCTATCAGAATCCAGAGTTCCAAAGAGATCAGAGACACTTAAAATTTCGACCCCCAAAAAAAACGACAGTGGTACCCCTTTCGTTTTTTTTTCGGGTCGAAATTTTGAAATTCGATATCTCAGCTCTGGAAGGGTCTAGAGCCTCCATTTTTGCACTCACGTCTAAGTCTCATGACCCTCTATCAGAATCCAGAGTTTTGAGAACATCAGAGAAACTCAAAATTTTGACCCCCCAAAAAAACGACAGTGGTACCCCTTTCGTTTTTTTTTCGGGTCGAAATTTTGAAATTCGATATCTCAGCTCTGGAAGGGTCTAGAGCCTCCATTTTTGCACTCATGTCTAAGTCTCATGACCCTCTATCAGAATCCAGAGTTTCAAGGAGATCAGAGACACTTAAAATTTCGACCTCCAAAAAAAACGACAGTGGTACCCCTTTCGTTTTTTTTTTCGGGTCGAAATTTTGAAATTCGATATCTCAGCTCTGGAAGGGTCTAGAGCCTCCATTTTTGCACTCACGTCTAAGTCTCATGACCCTCTATCAGAATCCAGAGTTTCAAGAACATCAGAGAAACTCAAAATTTCGACCCCCCAAAAAAACGACAGTGGTACCCCTTTCGTTTTTTTTTCGGGTCGAAATTTTGAAATTCGATATCTCAGCTCTGGAAGGGTCTAGAGCCTCCATTTTTGCACTCAGGTCTAAGTCTCATGGCCCTCTATCAGAATTTCGGAAGATTGGAAAAACTTAATTTTTCGCCCAAAAAAACACGTAAGGGGTACCACTGTCGTTTTTTTTTTCGGGCCGAATTTTTGAGTTTCGATATCTCAGCTCTGGAAGGGGCTAGAGCCTCCATTTTTGCACTCAGGTCTAAGTCTCATGGCCCTCTATCAGAATTTGGGAAGATTGATTAACAGATCATATTACTAAAGAAAAACAGACGGCGACCCTTAAACACAAATTAACTAAATTCAAACAAATGTTTGGTTCCATTTCAGAATCATTAAACATTTATGTGCCCTAATAGGTGAATTAGAGCCTCACCAGTTACCTATGTTAAATATATGAGACGCATACCATGCATATTAATACTATCGAATACCCAATGAATATACTTTAAATCTGAGTTAACATAGCATGGAATGGGTAGTTGGATTAAAGACATGTGACATACTCGTGGTATTGCTCTGCATTTTAATCTTGCATTGTATTAGTTAGCACATCGCGTATGTGTAGGGCGTGCGTAGGCCTAATAATATAATTTATGTTAATACCTCTTATTATGCTTCTAAATATTCTTCTTGTTATGTATTTAAATCTTGCTATTATTAAATTTCCTAAGGTCTGTAGGTGGGTGTAAGTGATGTTATGCGTATGAACGTCGGTATATATGTCTAGGCTTCATTATGTGTATGTTCGTGGGCCAATGTATATCGTATTTATTTTGAATGACATTTAATTATTGATGTATGAATTGTGTGAAGGTCTTTTAAGGCATGATCCACACACGTCTAGCTTATAAGTATGTCATCAATTATTAGTAAATGTGTGTATATGAGTGTTTATACCAGTGTACATGTATACAGGCTCGTGTGTATGTATGTGTATGTATATGTATGTGTTAGTGTGTGGGTGTGTGTAAATACGGGTATGTGCGTGATGAATATATATACATGTACACAAATTTTTTTTTTTTTTTTTTTTTTTTCTCGCTCTCTTTTATTTATTTTTATTATTTTTTTTTTCTTTCCCATTTTTCTTCCCCCCCACCCCCCCTTTTACACCTGGCTAAAAATGCATAACTCAAGACTACAACCAGTGGTCATTTAAAAGTAATAACAACAATAATAATTGGACTACATCCAAGCACGGGCAGAGACACGACCGGATCATGATCCAGTGATCCGGACGGTCCGGCCAATGTGGTTTGGTAAACTCCTCTCAGACACTTCAGTCTTAAAGTCTTAACCATGTGCAGGCAGAGACGCAGCCGGGTCATGCACAAATGATCCGGAGGGTCCAGCCATTGTGCGTTGGTGTTAAGGGAAAGGAGAGGAGGAGGAGAAAGAAAAAGAGAAGGGAGGAAGGGAGGGAAAAGAAAAAAAAAAAAAAAAAACATTCAGGAGAGCAAGGTGCAACTGCAAAAGTGAAATCAATATGCAATAGCCATTTTAACTCTTCATCCTCCCTATTTTTAATTTCTATTTTTCTTCCCCTTTGTTTCTGTTTTTTTTTTTTTTTTGTTTTTTGTTTTTTTTTTTTTTTGTTTTGTTTTGTTTGTATAATCTTTGTACCTTTTTTATTTTATTTATTTATTTATTATTATTATTATTATTATTATTATTTTTTTTTTTTTTTTTATTATTATTTTTTTTTATTTTATTTTATTTTTTTTTATTTTATTTTTTTTGTGTATGTGTATATGTAGGTATGTATGTATATATATATGAATGTATATCTATGTATATGTATGTATATGTGTATGGATATATGGGTATGTGTGTAAATATGCAGATATGTGCGTATGAATATGTATGCACGTGTATGGGTTTATACATGTAGGTAAGAGAGATATAGATGCATCCGTATTGCCATCTGTCGATTTTGATTGTATATTTGTATACGTTGGCTCACTTTTCTCCTTTTGTATTATTATTTTGTTTGTTTCTATGTTCATTTGTTTGTCTGTTTGTTTTTTTTTTTTTGTTTGTTTGTTTTTTTTTCCTCTTACTGTTATGTTTGTTTACTTGTACTCTTTTTTTTATATTGATTCCTTAATAAAAAAAAAAAAAAAAAAAAAAAAAGAATTTGGGAAGATTGGAAAAACTTAATTTTTCGCCCAAAAAAAAAAACGTAAGGGGTACCACTGTCGTTTTTTTTTCGGGCCGAATTTTTGAGTTTCGATAACTCAGCTTTGGAAGGGGCTAGAGCCTCCATTTTTGCACTCAGGTCTAAGTCTCATGGCCCTCTATCAGAATTTGGAAAGATTGGAGAAACTTAATTTTTCGCCCAAAAAAAAACGTAAGGGGTACCACTGTCGTTTTTTTTTCGGGCCGAATATTTGAGTTTCGATATCTCAGCTCTGGAAGGGGCTAGAGCCTCAATTTTTGCACTCAGGTCTAAGTCTCATGGCCCTCTATCAGAATTTGGGAAGATTGGAGAAACTTAATTTTTCGCCCAAAAAAAAAACGTAAGGGGTACCACTGTCGTTTTTTTTTCGGGCCGAATTTTTGAGTTTCGATATCTCAGCTCTGGAAGGGGCTAGAGCCTCCATTTTTGCACTCAGGTCTAAGTCTCATGGCCCTCTATCAGAATTTGGGAAGATTGGAGAAACTTAATTTTTCGCCCAAAAAAAACCGTAAGGGGTACCACTGTCGTTTTTTTTTCGGGCCGAATTTTTGAGTTTCGATATCTCAGCTCTGGAAGGGGCTAGAGCCTCCATTTTTGCACTCAGGTCTAAGTCTCATGGCCCTCTATCAGAATTTGGGAAGATTGGAGAAACTTAATTTTTCGCCCCAAAAAAAAACGTAAGGGGTACCACTGTCGTTTTTTTTCGGGCCGAATTTTTGAGTTTCGATATCTCAGCTCTGGAAAGGGATAGAGCCTCCATTTTTGCACTCAGGTCTAAGTCTCATGGCCCTCTATCAGAATTTGGGAAGATTGGAGAAACTTTTTTTTTCTTCCAAAAAAAAAACGTAAGGGGTACCACTGTCGTTTTTTTTTTCGGGCCGAATTTTTGAGTTTCAATATCTCAGCTCTGGAAGGGGCTAGAGCCTCCATTTTTGCACTCAGGTCTAAGTCTCATGGCCCTCTATCAGAATTTGGGAAGATTGGAGAAACTTAATTTTTCGCCCAAAAAAAAAACGTAAGGGGTACCACTGTCGTTTTTTTTTCGGGCCGAATTTTTGAGTTTCGATATCTCAGCTCTGGAAGGGGCTAGAGCCTCCATTTTTGCACTCAGGTCTAAGTCTCATGGCCCTCTATCAGAATCCAGAGTTTTGGGAAGATTGGAGAAACTTAATTTTTCGCCCCCAAAAAAAAACGTAAGGGGTACCACTGTCGTTTTTTTTTCGGGCCGAATTTTTGAGTTTCGATATCTCAGCTCTGGAAGGGGCTAGAGCCTCCATTTTTGCACTCAGGTCTAAGTCTCATGGCCCTCTATCAGAATTTGGGAAGATTGGAGAAACTTAATTTTTCGCCCAAAAAATAAAACGTAAGGGGTAGCACTGTCGTTTTTTTTTTCGGGCCGAATTTTTGAGTTTCGATATCTCAGCTCTGGAAGGGTCTAGAGCCTCCATTTTTGCACTCAGGTCTAAGTCTCATGGCCCTCTATCAGAATTTGGGAAGATTGGAAAAACTTTTTTTTTCTTCCCAAAAAAAAAAACGTAAGGGGTACCACTGTCGTTTTTTTTTTTCGGGCCGAATTTTTGAGTTTCGATATCTCAGCTCTGGAAGGGGCTAGAGCCTCCATTTTTGCACTCAGGTCTAAGTCTCATGGCCCTCTATCAGAATTTGGGAAGATTGGAGAAACTTAATTTTTCGCCCAAAAAAAAAACGTAAGGGGTACCACTGTCGTTTTTTTTTTCGGGCCGAATTTTTGAGTTTCGATATCTCAGCTCTGGAAAGGGCTAGAGCCTCCATTTTTGCACTCAGGTCTAAGTCTCATGGCCCTCTATCAGAATTTCGGAAGATTGGAAAAACTTAATTTTTCGCCCAAAAAAAAAAACGTAAGGGGTACCACTGTCGTTTTTTTTTTCGGGCCGAATTTTTGAGTTTCGATATCTCAGCTCTGGAAGGGGCTAGAGCCTCCATTTTTGCACTCAGGTCTAAGTCTCATGGCCCTCTATCAGAATTTGGGAAGATTGGAGAAACTTAATTTTTCGCCCAAAAAAAAAAAACGTAAGGGGTACCACTGTCGTTTTTTTTTCGGGCCGAATTTTTGAGTTTCGATAACTCAGCTTTGGAAGGGGCTAGAGCCTCCATTTTTGCACTCAGGTCTAAGTCTCATGGCCCTCTATCAGAATTTGGGAAGATTGGAGAAACTTAATTTTTCGCCCAAAAAAAAAACGTAAGGGGTACCACTGTCGTTTTTTTTTTCGGGCCGAATTTTTGAGTTTCGATATCTCAGCTCTGGAAGGGGCTAGAGCCTCAATTTTTGCACTCAGGTCTAAGTCTCATGGCCCTCTATCAGAATTTGGGAAGATTGGAGAAACTTAATTTTTCGCCCCAAAAAAAAAACGTAAGGGGTACCACTGTCGTTTTTTTTTTTCGGGCCGAATTTTTGAGTTTCGATATCTCAGCTCTGGAAGGGGCTAGGGCCTCCATTTTTGCACTCAGGTCTAAGTCTCATGGCCCTCTATTAGAATCCAGAGTTTTGGGAAGATTGGAGAAACTTAATTTTTCGCCCCAAAAAAAAAAAAAACGTAAGGGGTACCACTGTCGGTTTTTTTTTTCGGGCCGAATTTTTGAGTTTCGATATCTCAGCTCTGGAAGGGGCTAGAGCCTCCATTTTTGCACTCAGGTCTAAGTCTCATGGCCCTCTATCAGAATTTGGGAAGATTGGAGAAACTTAATTTTTCGCCCAAAAAAAAAACGTAAGGGGTACCACTGTCGTTTTTTTTTCGGGCCGAATTTTTGAGTTTCGATATCTCAGCTCTGGAAGGGGCTAGAGCCTCCATTTTTGCACTCAGGTCTAAGTCTCATGGCCCTCTATTAGAATCCAGAGTTTTGGGAAGATTGGAGAAACTTTATTTTTCGCCCAAAAAAAAAAACGTAAGGGGTACCACTGTCGTTTTTTTTTTTCGGGCCGAATTTTTGAGTTTCGATATCTCAGCTCTGGAAGGGGCTAGAGCCTCCATTTTCGCACTCAGGTCTAAGTCTAATGGCCCTCTATTAGAATCCAGAGTTTTGGGAAGATTGGAGAAACTTAATTTTTCGCCCAAAAAAAAAAAACGTAAGGGGTACCACTGTCGGTTTTTTTTCGGGCCGAATTTTTGAGTTTCGATATCTCAGCTCTGGAAGGGGCTAGAGCCTCCATTTTTGCACTCAGGTCTAAGTCTCATGGCCCTCTATTAGAATCCAGGGTTTTGGTAAGATTGGAGAAACTTAATTTTTCGCCCCCCCAAAAAAAAACGTAAGGGGTACCACTGTCGTTTTTTTTTCGGGCCGAATTTTTGAGTTTCGATATTTCAGCTCTGGAAGGGGCTAGAGCCTCAATTTTTGCACTCAGGTCTAAGTCTCATGGCCCTCTATCAGAATTTGGGAAGATTGGAGAAACTTAATTTTTCGCCCAAAAAAAAAAAAAAAACGTAAGGGGTACCACTGTCGTTTTTTTTTCGGGCCGAATTTTTGAGTTTCGATATCTCAGCTCTGGAAGGGGCTAGAGCCTCCATTTTTGCACTCAGGTCTAAGTCTCATGGCCCTCTATCAGAATTTGGGAAGATTGGAGAAACTTTATTTTTCGCCCAAAAAAAAACCGTAAGGGGTACCACTGTCGTTTTTTTTTCGGGCCGAATTTTTGAGTTTCGATATCTCAGCTCTGGAAGGGGCTAGAGCCTCCATTTTCGCACTCAGGTCTAAGTCTAATGGCCCTCTATTAGAATCCAGAGTTTTGGGAAGATTGGAGAAACTTAATTTTTCGCCCAAAAAAAAAAACACGTAAGGGGTACCACTGTCGGTTTTTTTTCGGGCCGAATTTTTGAGTTTCGATATCTCAGCTCTGGAAGGGGCTAGAGCCTCCATTTTCGCACTCAGGTCTAAGTCTAATGGCCCTCTATTAGAATCCAGAGTTTTGGGAAGATTGGAGAAACTTAATTTTTCGCCCAAAAAAAAAAAACACGTAAGGGGTACCACTGTCGGTTTTTTTTCGGGCCGAATTTTTGAGTTCCGATATCTCAGCTCTGGAAGGGGCTAGAGCCTCCATTTTTGCACTCAGGTCTAAGTCTCATGGCCCTCTATTAGAATCCAGGGTTTTGGTAAGATTGGAGAAACTTAATTTTTCGCCCCCCCCCAAAAAAAACGTAAGGGGTACCACTGTCGTTTTTTTTTCGGGCCGAATTTTTGAGTTTCGATATTTCAGCTCTGGAAGGGGCTAGAGCCTCAATTTTTGCACTCAGGTCTAAGTCTCATGGCCCTCTATCAGAATTTGGGAAGATTGGAGAAACTTAATTTTTCGCCCAAAAAAAACCCGTAAGGGGTACCACTGTCGTTTTTTTTTCGGGCCGAATTTTTGAGTTTCGATATCTCAGCTCTGGAAGGGGCTAGAGCCTCCATTTTTGCACTCAGGTCTAAGTCTCATGGCCCTCTATCAGAATTTGGGAAGATTGGAGAAACTTAATTTTTCGCCCAAAAAAAAAAACGTAAGGGGTACCACTGTCGTTTTTTTTTTTCGGGCCGAATTTTTGAGTTTCGATATCTCAGCTCTGGAAGGGGCTAGAGCCTCAATTTTTGCACTCAGGTCTAAGTCTCATGGCCCTCTATCAGAATTTGGGAAGATTGGAGAAACTTAATTTTTCGCCCAAAAAAAAAACGTAAGGGGTACCACTGTCGTTTTTTTTTTCGGGCCAAATTTTTGAGTTTCGATATCTCAGCTCTGGAAGGGGCTAGAGCCTCCATTTTTGCACTCAGGTCTAAGTCTCATGGCCCTCTATCAGAATTTGGGAAGATTGGAGAAACTTAATTTTTCGCCCAAAAAAAAAGCGTAAGGGGTACCACTGTCGTTTTTTTTTTCGGGCCGAATTTTTGAGTTTCGATATCTCAGCTCTGGAAGGGGCTAGAGCCTCCATTTTTGCACTCAGGTCTAAGTCTCATGGCCCTCTATCAGAATTTGGGAAGATTGGAGAAACTTAATTTTTCGCCCAAAAAAAAAACGTAAGGGGTACCACTGTCGTTTTTTTTCGGGCCGAATTTTTGAGTTTCGATATCTCAGCTCTGGAAGGGGCTAGAGCCTCCATTTTTGCACTCAGGTCTAAGTCTCATGGCCCTCTATCAGAATTTGGGAAGATTGGAGAAACTTAATTTTTCGCCCAAAAAAAAAAACGTAAGGGGTACCACTGTCGTTTTTTTTTCGGGCCGAATTTTTGAGTTTCGATATCTCAGCTCTGGAAGGGGGTTAGAGCCTCCATTTTTGCACTCAGGTCTAAGTCTCATGGCCCTCTATCAGAATTTGGGAAGATTGGAGAAACGTAATTTTTCGCCCAAAAAAAAAAAACGTAAGGGGTACCACTGTCGTTTTTTTTTCGGGCCGAATTTTTAAGTTTCGATATCTCAGCTCTGGAAGGGGCTAGAGCCTCAATTTTTGCACTCAGGTCTAAGTCTCATGGCCCTCTATCAGAATCCAGAGTTTTGGGAACATTGGAGAAACTTAATTTTTCGCCCAAAAAAAAAAAACGTAAGGGGTACCACTGTCGTTTTTTTTTCGTGCCGAATTTTTGAGTTTCGATATCTCAGCTCTGGAAGGGGCTAGAGCCTCCATTTTTGCACTCAGGTCTAAGTCTCATGACCCTCTATCAGAATCCAGAGTTTTGGGAAGATTGGAGAAACTTAATTTTTCGCCCAAAAAAAAAAAAAAAAAACGTAAGGGGTACCACTGTCGTTTTTTTTTTCGGGCCGAATTTTTGAGTTTCGATATCTCAGCTCTGGAAGGAGCTAGAGCCTCCATTTTTGCACTCAGGTGTAAGTCTCATGGCCCTCTATCAGAATTTGGGAAGATTGGAGAAACTTAATTTTTCGCCCAAAAAAAAAAAACGTAAGGGGTACCACTGTCGTTTTTTTTTTCGGGCCGAATTTTTGAGTTTCGATAACTCAGCTTTGGAAGGGGCTAGAGCCTCCATTTTTGCACTCAGGTCTAAGTCTCATGGCCCTCTATCAGAATTTGGGAAGATTGGAGAAACTTAATTTTTCGCCCAAAAAAAAAACGTAAGGGGTACCACTGTCGTTTTTTTTTCGGGCCGAATTTTTGAGTTTCGATATCTCAGCTCTGGAAGGGGCTAGAGCCTCAATTTTTGCACTCAGGTCTAAGTCTCATGGCCCTCTATCAGAATTTGGGAAGATTGGAGAAACTTAATTTTTCGCCCAAAAAAAAAAACGTAAGGGGTACCACTGTCGTTTTTTTTTTTTTCAGGGCCGAATTTTTGAGTTTCGATATCTCAGCTCTGGAAGGGGCTAGGGCCTCCATTTTTGCACTCAGGTCTAAGTCTCAAGGCCCTCTATTAGAATCCAGAGTTTTGGGAAGATTGGAGAAACTTAATTTTTCGCCCAAAAAAAAAAAAAAAACGTAAGGGGTACCACTGTCGTTTTTTTTTTCGGGCCGAATTTTTGAGTTTCGATATCTCAGCTCTGGAAGGGGCTAGAGCCTCCATTTTTGCACTCAGGTCTAAGTCTCATGGCCCTCTATCAGAATCCAGGGTTTTGGTAAGATTGGAGAAACTTAATTTTTCGCCCCAAAAAAAAAAACGTAAGGGGTACCACTGTCGTTTTTTTTTTTCGGGCCAAATTTTTGAGTTTCGATATCTCAGCTCTGGAAGGGGCTAGAGCCTCCATTTTTGCACTCAGGTCTAAGTCTCATGGCCCTCTATCAGAATTTGGGAAGATTGGAGAAACTTAATTTTTCGCCCAAAAAAAAAACGTAAGGGGTACCACTGTCGTTTTTTTTTCGGGCCGAATTTTTGAGTTTCGATATCTCAGCTCTGGAAGGGGCTAGAGCCTCCATTTTTGCACTCAGGTCTAAGTCTCATGGCCCTCTATCGGAATTTGGGAAGATTGGAGAAACTTAATTTTTCGCCCAAAAAAAAAACGTAAGGGGTACCACTGTCGTTTTTTTTTTAGGGCCGAATTTTTGAGTTTCGATATCTCAGCTCTGGAAGGGGCTAGAGCCTCCATTTTTGCCCTCAGGTCTAAGTCTCATGGCCCTCTATCAGAATTTGGGAAGATTTGAGAAACTTAATTTTTCGCCCAAAAAAAAAAAACGTAAGGGGTACCACTGTCGTTTTTTTTTTTCGGGCCGAATTTTTGAGTTTCGATATCTCAGCTCTGGAAGGGGCTAGAGCCTCAATTTTTGCACTCAGGTCTAAGTCTCATGGCCCTCTATCAGAATTTGGGAAGATTGGAGAAACTTAATTTTTCGCCCAAAAAAAAAACGTAAGGGGTACCACTGTGGTTTTTTTTTTTCGGGCCAAATTTTTGAGTTTCGATATCTCAGCTCTGGAAGGGGCTAGAGCCTCCATTTTTGCACTCAGGTCTAAGTCTCATGGCCCTCTATCAGAATTTGGGAAGATTGGAGAAACTTAATTTTTCGCCCCAAAAAAAAAAACGTAAGGGGTACCACTGTCGTTTTTTTTTTCGGGCCGAATTTTTGAGTTTCGATATCTCAGCTCTGGAAGGGGCTAGAGCCTCAATTTTTGCACTCAGGTCTAAGTCTCATGGCCCTCTATCAGAATTTGGGAAGATTGGAGAAACTTAATTTTTCGCCCCAAAAAAAAACGTAAGGGGTACCACTGTCGTTTTTTTTTCGGGCCAAATTTTTGAGTTTCAATATCTCAGCTCTGGAAGGGACTAGAGCCTCCATTTTTGCACTCAGGTCTAAGTCTCATGGCCCTCTATCAGAATTTGGGAAGATTGGAGAAACTTAATTTTTCGCCCCAAAAAAAAACGTAAGGGGTACCACTGTCGTTTTTTTTTTCCGGGCCGAATTTTTGAGTTTCGATATCTCAGCTCTGGAAGGGGCTAGAGCCTCCATTTTTGCCCTCAGGTCTAAGTCTCATGGCCCTCTATCAGAATTTGGGAAGATTGGAGAAACTTAATTTTTCGCCCAAAAAAAAAAATGTAAGGGGTACCACTGTCGTTTTTTTTTTTCGGGCCGAATTTTTGAGTTTCGATATCTCAGCTCTGGAAGGGGCTAGAGCCTCCATTTTTGCCCTCAGGTCTAAGTCTCATGGCCCTCTATCAGAATTTGGGAAGATTGGAGAAACTTAATTTTTCGCCCAAAATAAAAAACGTAAGGGGTACCACTATCGTTTTTTTTTCGGGCCAAATTTTTGAGTTTCGATATCTCAGCTCTGGAAGGGGCTAGAGCCTCCATTTTTGCACTCAGGTCTAAGTCTCATGGCCCTCTATCAGAATTTGGGAAGATTGGAGAAACTTAATTTTTCGCCCAAAAAAAAAACGTAAGGGGTACCACTGTCGTTTTTTTTTCGGGCCGAATTTTTGAGTTTCGATATCTCAGCTCTGGAAGGGGCTAGAGCCTCCATTTTTGCACTCAGGTCTAAGTCTCATGGCCCTCTATCAGAATTTGGGAAGATTGGAGAAACTTAATTTTTCGCCCAAAAAAAAAACGTAAGGGGTACCACTGTCGTTTTTTTTTTCGGGCCGAATTTTTGAGTTTCGATATCTCAGCTCTGCAAGGGGCTAGAGCCTCCATTTTTGCACTCAGGTCTAAGTCTCATGGCCCTCTATCAGAATTTGGGAAGATTGGAGAAACGTAATTTTTCGCCCCAAAAAAAAAACGTAAGGGGTACCACTGTCGTTTTTTTTTTCGGGCCGAATTTTTGAGTTTCGATATCTCAGCTCTGGAAGGGGGTTAGAGCCTCCATTTTTGCACTCAGGTCTAAGTCTCATGGCCCTCTATCAGAATTTGGGAAGATTGGAGAAACTCAATTTTTCGCCCAAAAAAAAAAAACGTAAGGGGTACCACTGTCGTTTTTTTTTCGGGCCGAATTTTTAAGTTTCGATATCTCAGCTCTGGAAGGGGCTAGAGCCTCAATTTTTGCACTCAGGTCTAAGTCTCATGGCCCTCTATCAGAATCCAGAGTTTTGGGAAGATTGGAGAAACTTAATTTTTCGCCCAAAAAAAAAAAACGTAAGGGGTACCACTGTCGTTTTTTTTTTCGTGCCGAATTTTTGAGTTTCGATATCTCAGCTCTGGAAGGGGCTAGAGCCTCCATTTTTGCACTCAGGTCTAAGTCTCATGACCCTCTATCAGAATCCAGAGTTTTGGGAAGATTGGAGAAACTTAATTTTTCGCCCAAAAAAAAAAAAAAAAAACGTAAGGGGTACCACTGTCGTTTTTTTTTTCGGGCCGAATTTTTGAGTTTCGATATCTCAGCTCTGGAAGGGGCTAGAGCCTCCATTTTCGCACTCAGGTCTAAGTCTAATGGCCCTCTATTAGAATCCAGAGTTTTGGGAAGATTGGAGAAACTTAATTTTTCGCCCAAAAAAAAAACACGTAAGGGGTACCACTGTCGGTTTTTTTTCGGGCCGAATTTTTGAGTTTCGATATCTCAGCTCTGGAAGGGGCTAGAGCCTCCATTTTTGCACTCAGGTCTAAGTCTCATGGCCCTCTATTAGAATCCAGGGTTTTGGTAAGATTGGAGAAACTTAATTTTTCGCCCCCCCCAAAAAAAACGTAAGGGGTACCACTGTCGTTTTTTTTTCGGGCCGAATTTTTGAGTTTCGGTATTTCAGCTCTGGACGGGGCTAGAGCCTTAATTTTTGCACTCAGGTCTAAGTCTCATGGCCCTCTATCAGAATTTGGGAAGATTGGAGAAACTTAATTTTTCGCCCAAAAAAAACCCGTAAGGGGTACCACTGTCGTTTTTTTTTCGGGCCGAATTTTTGAGTTTCGATATCTCAGCTCTGGAAGGGGCTAGAGCCTCCATTTTTGCACTCAGGTCTAAGTCTCATGGCCCTCTATCGGAATTTGGGAAGATTGGAGAAACTTAATTTTTCGCCCAAAAAAAAAAACGTAAGGGGTACCACTGTCGTTTTTTTTTCGGGCCGAATTTTTGAGTTTCGATATCTCAGCTCTGGAAGGGGCTAGAGCCTCCATTTTTGCACTCAGGTCTAAGTCTCATGGCCCTCTATCAGAATTTGGGAAGATTGGAGAAACTTAATTTTTCACCCAAAAAAAAAACGTAAGGGGTACCACTGTCGTTTTTTTTTTCGGGCCGAATTTTTGAGTTTCGATATCTCAGCTCTGGAAGGGGCTAGAGCCTCCATTTTTGCCCTCAGGTCTAAGTCTCATGGCCCTCTATCAGAATTTGGGAAGATTGGAGAAACTTAATTTTTCGCCCAAAAAAAAACACGTAAGGGGTACCACTGTCGTTTTTTTTTCGGGCCGAATTTTTGAGTTTCGATATCTCAGCTCTGGAAGGGGCTAGAGCCTCAATTTTTGCACTCAGGTCTAAGTCTCATGGCCCTCTATCAGAATTTGGGAAGATTGGAGAAACTTAATTTTTCGCCCAAAAAAAAAACGTAAGGGGTACCACTGTCGTTTTTTTTTTCGGGCCGAATTTTTGAGTTTCGATATCTCAGCTCTGGAAGGGGGTTAGAGCCTCCATTTTTGCACTCAGGTCTAAGTCTCATGGCCCTCTATCAGAATTTGGGAAGATTGGAGAAACTTAATTTTTCGCCCCAAAAAAAAAAAACGTAAGGGGTACCACTGTCGTTTTTTTTTCGGGCCGAATTTTTGAGTTTCGATATCTCAGCTCTGGAAGGGGCTAGAGCCTCAATTTTTGCACTCAGGTCTAAGTCTCATGGCTCTCTATCAGAATCCAGAGTTTTGGGAAGATTGGAGAAACTTAATTTTTCGCCCAAAAAAAAAAAACGTAAGGGGTACCACTGTCGTTTTTTTTTTCGTGCCGAATTTTTGAGTTTCGATATCTCAGCTCTGGAAGGGGCTAGAGCCTCCATTTTTGCACTCAGGTCTAAGTCTCATGACCCTCTATCAGAATCCAGCGTTTTGGGAAGATTGGAGAAACTTAATTTTTCGCCCCAAAAAAAAAACGTAAGGGGTACCACTGTCGTTTTTTTTTTTCGGGCCGAATTTTTGAGTTTCGATATCTCATCTCTGGAAGGGGCTAGAGCCTCCATTTTTGCACTCAGGTCTAAGTCTCATGGCCCTCTATCAGATTTTGGGAAGATTGGAGAAACTTAATTTTTCGCCCAAAAAAAAAAACGTAAGGGGTACCACTGTCGTTTTTTTTTCGGGCCGAATTTTTGAGTTTCGATATCTCAGCTCTGGAAGGGGCTAGAGCCTCCATTTTTGCACTCAGGTCTAAGTCTCATGGCCCTCTATCAGAATTTGGGAAGTTTGGAGAAACTTAATTTTTCGCCCAAAAAAAAACCCGTAAGGGGTACCACTGTCGTTTTTTTTTCGGGCCGAATTTTTGAGTTTCGATATCTCAGCTCTGGAAGGGGCTAGAGCCTCCATTTTTGCACTCAGGTCTAAGTCTCATGGCCCTCTATCAGAATTTGGGAAGATTGCAGAAACTTAATTTTTCGCCAAAAAAAAAAACGGTAAGGGGTACCACTGTCGTTTTTTTTTTTCGGGCCGAATTTTTGAGTTTCGATATCTCAGCTCTGGAAGGGGCTAGAGCCTCCATTTTTGCACTCAGGTCTAAGTCTCATGGCGCTCTATCAGAATTTGGGAAAATTGGAGAAACTTAATTTTTCGCCCAAAAAAAAAAAACGTAAGGGGTACCACTGTCGTTTTTTTTTTCGGGACGAATTTTTGAGTTTCGATATCTCAGCTCTGGAAAGGGCTAGAGCCTCCATTTTTGCACTCAGGTCTAAGTCTCATGGCCCTCTATCAGAATTTCGGAAAATTGGAGAAACTTTATTTTTCGCCCAAAAAAAAAACGTAAGGGGTACCCTTGTCGTTTTTTTTTTTCGGGCCGAATTTTTGAGTTTCGATATCTCAGCTCTGGAAGGGGCTAGAGCCTCCATTTTTGCACTCAGGTCTAAGTCTCATGGCCATCTATCAGAATTTGGGAAGATTGGAGAAACTTAATTTTTCACCCAAAAAAAAAACGTAAGGGGTACCACTGTCGTTTTTTTTTTTCGGGCCGAATTTTTGAGTTTCGATATCTCAGCTCTGGAAGGGGCTAGAGCCTCCATTTTTGCACTCAGGTCTAAGTCTCATGGCCCTCTATCAGAATCCAGAGTTTTGGGAAGATTGGAGAAACTTAATTTTTCGCCCCCAAAAAAAAAACGTAAGGGGTACCACTGTCGTTTTTTTTTTCGGGCCGAATTTTTGAGTTTCGATATCTCAGCTCTGGAAGGGGCTAGAGCCTCCATTTTTGCACTCAGGTGTAAGTCTCATGGCCCTCTATCAGAATTTGGGAAGATTGGAGAAACTTAATTTTTCGCCCAAAAAAAAAAAACGTAAGGGGTACCACTGTCGTTTTTTTTTTTCGGGCCGAATTTTTGAGTTTCGATAACTCAGCTTTGGAAGGGGCTAGAGCCTCCATTTTTGCACTCAGGTCTAAGTCTCATGGCCCTCTATCAGAATTTGGGAAGATTGGAGAAACTTAATTTTTCGCCCAAAAAAAAAACGTAAGGGGTACCACTGTCGTTTTTTTTTCGGGCCGAATTTTTGAGTTTCGATATCTCAGCTCTGGAAGGGGTTAGAGCCTCAATTTTTGCACTCAGGTCTAAGTCTCATGGCCCTCTATCAGAATTTGGGAAGATTGGAGAAACTTAATTTTTCGCCCAAAAAAAAAAAACGTAAGGGGTACCACTGTCGTTTTTTTTTTTTTTTCAGGGCCGAATTTTTGAGTTTCGATATCTCAGCTCTGGAAGGGGCTAGGGCCTCCATTTTTGCACTCAGGTCTAAGTCTCATGGCCCTCTATTAGAATCCAGAGTTTTGGGAAGATTGGAGAAACTTAATTTTTCGGCAAAAAAAAAAAAAAAAAACGTAAGGGGTACCACTGTCGTTTTTTTTTTCGGGCCGAATTTTTGAGTTTCGATATCTCAGCTCTGGAAGGGGCTAGAGCCTCAATTTTTGCACTCAGGTCTAAGTCTCATGGCCCTCTATCAGAATTTGGGAAGATTGGAGAAACTTAATTTTTCGCCCCAAAAAAAAACGTAAGGGGTACCACTGTCGTTTTTTTTTTCGGGCCAAATTTTTGAGTTTCAATATCTCAGCTCTGGAAGGGGCTAGAGCCTCCATTTTTGCACTCAGGTCTAAGTCTCATGGCCCTCTATCAGAATTTGGGAAGATTGGAGAAACTTAATTTTTCGCCCCAAAAAAAAACGTAAGGGGTACCACTGTCGTTTTTTTTTTCCGGGCCGAATTTTTGAGTTTCGATATCTCAGCTCTGGAAGGGGCTAGAGCCTCCATTTTTGCCCTCAGGTCTAAGTCTCATGGCCCTCTATCAGAATTTGGGAAGATTGGAGAAAATTAATTTTTCGCCCAAAAAAAAAAACGTAAGGGGTACCACTGTCGTTTTTTTTTTCGGGCCGAATTTTTGAGTTTCGATATCTCAGCTCTGGAAGGGGCTAGAGCCTCAATTTTTGCACTCAGGTCTAAGTCTCATGGCCCTCTATCAGAATTTGGGAATATTGGAGAAACTTAATTTTTCGCCCAAAAAAAAAAACGTAAGGGGTACCACTGTCGTTTTTTTTTTCGGGCCGAATTTTTGAGTTTCGATATCTCAGCTCTGGAAGGGGCTAGAGCCTCCATTTTTGCCCTCAGGTCTAAGTCTCATGGCCCTCTATCAGAATTTGGGAAGATTGGAGAAACTTAATTTTTCGCCCAAAATAAAAAACGTAAGGGGTACCACTATCGTTTTTTTTTCGGGCCAAATTTTTGAGTTTCGATATCTCAGCTCTGGAAGGGGCTAGAGCCTCCATTTTTGCACTCAGGTCTAAGTCTCATGGCCCTCTATCAGAATTTGGGAAGATTGGAGAAACTTAATTTTTCGCCCAAAAAAAAAACGTAAGGGGTACCACTGTCGTTTTTTTTTCGGGCCGAATTTTTGAGTTTCGATATCTCAGCTCTGGAAGGGGCTAGAGCCTCCATTTTTGCACTCAGGTCTAAGTCTCATGGCCCTCTATCAGAATTTGGGAAGATTGGAGAAACGTAATTTTTCGCCCAAAAAAAAAAACGTAAGGGGTACCACTGTCGTTTTTTTTTTCGGGCCGAATTTTTGAGTTTCGATATCTCAGCTCTGGAAGGGGGTTAGAGCCTCCATTTTTGCACTCAGGTCTAAGTCTCATGGCCCTCTATCAGAATTTGGGAAGATTGGAGAAACGTAATTTTTCGCCCAAAAAAAAAAAACGTAAGGGGTACCACTGTCGTTTTTTTTTCGGGCCGAATTTTTAAGTTTCGATATCTCAGCTCTGGAAGGGGCTAGAGCCTCAATTTTTGCACTCAGGTCTAAGTCTCATGGCCCTCTATCAGAATCCAGAGTTTTGGGAAGATTGGAGAAACTTAATTTTTCGCCCAAAAAAAAAAAACGTAAGGGGTACCACTGTCGTTTTTTTTTTTCGTGCCGAATTTTTGAGTTTCGATATCTCAGCTCTGGAAGGGGCTAGAGCCTCCATTTTTGCACTCAGGTCTAAGTCTCATGACCCTCTATCAGAATCCAGAGTTTTGGGAAGATTGGAGAAACTTAATTTTTCGCCCAAAAAAAAAAAAAAAACGTAAGGGGTACCACTGTCGTTTTTTTTTTCGGGCCGAATTTTTGAGTTTCGATATCTCAGCTCTGGAAGGGGCTAGAGCCTCCATTTTCGCACTCAGGTCTAAGTCTAATGGCCCTCTATTAGAATCCAGAGTTTTGGGAAGATTGGAGAAACTTAATTTTTCGCCCAAAAAAAAAACCACGTAAGGGGTACCACTGTCGGTTTTTTTTCGGGCCGAATTTTTGAGTTTCGATATCTCAGCTCTGGAAGGGGCTAGAGCCTCCATTTTTGCACTCAGGTCTAAGTCTCATGGCCCTCTATTAGAATCCAGGGTTTTGGTAAGATTGGAGAAACTTAATTTTCCGCCCCCCCCAAAAAAAAACGTAAGGGGTACCACTGTCGTTTTTTTTTCGGGCCGAATTTTTGAGTTTCGGTATTTCAGCTCTGGAAGGGGCTAGAGCCTCCATTTTTGCACTCAGGTCTAAGTCTCATGGCCCTCTATCAGAATTTGGGAAGATTGGAGAAACTTAATTTTTCGCCCAAAAAAAACCCGTAAGGGGTACCACTGTCGTTTTTTTTTTCGGGCCGAATTTTTGAGTTTCGATATCTCAGCTCTGGAAGGGGCTAGAGCCTCCATTTTTGCACTCAGGTCTAAGTCTCATGGCCCTCTATCGGAATTTGGGAAGATTGGAGAAACGTAATTTTTCGCCCAAAAAAAAAAACGTAAGGGGTACCACTGTCGTTTTTTTTTCGGGCCGAATTTTTGAGTTTCGATATCTCAGCTCTGGAAGGGGCTAGAGCCTCCATTTTTGCACTCAGGTCTAAGTCTCATGGCCCTCTATCAGAATTTGGGAAGATTGGAGAAACTTAATTTTTCGCCCAAAAAAAAAACGTAAGGGGTACCACTGTCGTTTTTTTTTTCGGGCCGAATTTTTGAGTTTCGATATCTCAGCTCTGGAAGGGGCTAGAGCCTCCATTTTTGCCCTCAGGTCTAAGTCTCATGGCCCTCTATCAGAATTTGGGAAGATTGGAGAAACTTAATTTTTCGCCCAAAAAAAAACACGTAAGGGGTACCACTGTCGTTTTTTTTTCGGGCCGAATTTTTGAGTTTCGATATCTCAGCTCTGGAAGGGGCTAGAGCCTCAATTTTTGCACTCAGGTCTAAGTCTCATGGCCCTCTATCAGAATTTGGGAAGATTGGAGAAACTTAATTTTTCGCCCAAAAAAAAAAACGTAAGGGGTACCACTGTCGTTTTTTTTTTCGGGCCGAATTTTTGAGTTTCGATATCTCAGCTCTGGAAGGGGGTTAGAGCCTCCATTTTTGCACTCAGGTCTAAGTCTCATGGCCCTCTATCAGAATTTGGGAAGATTGGAGAAACTTAATTTTTCGCCCAAAAAAAAAAAACGTAAGGGGTACCACTGTCGTTTTTTTTTCGGGCCGAATTTTTGAGTTTCGAAATCTTAGCTCTGGAAGGGGCTAGAGCCTCAATTTTTGCACTCAGGTCTAAGTCTCATGGCCTTCTATCAGAATCCAGAGTTTTGGGAAGATTGGAGAAACTTAATTTTTCGCCCAAAAAAAAAAAACGTAAGGGGTACCACTTTCGTTTTTTTTTTTCGTGCCGAATTTTTGAGTTTCGATATCTCAGCTCTGGAAGGGGCTAGAGCCTCCATTTTTGCACTCAGGTCTAAGTCTCATGACCCTCTATCAGAATCCAGCGTTTTGGGAAGATTGGAGAAACTTAATTTTTCGCCCCAAAAAAAAAACGTAAGGGGTACCACTGTCGTTTTTTTTTTTCGGGCCGAATTTTTGAGTTTCGATATCTCATCTCTGGAAGGGGCTAGAGCCTCCATTTTTGCACTCAGGTCTAAGTCTCATGGCCCTCTATCAGATTTTGGGAAGATTGGAGAAACTTAATTTTTCGCCCAAAAAAAAAAAACGTAAGGGGTACCACTGTCGTTTTTTTTTCGGGCCGAATTTTTGAGTTTCGATATCTCAGCTCTGGAAGGGGCTAGAGCCTCCATTTTTGCACTCAGGTCTAAGTCTCATGGCCCTCTATCAGAATTTGGGAAGTTTGGAGAAACTTAATTTTTCGCCCAAAAAAAAACCCGTAAGGGGTACCACTGTCGTTTTTTTTTCGGGCCGAATTTTTGAGTTTCGATATCTCAGCTCTGGAAGGGGCTAGAGCCTCCATTTTTGCACTCAGGTCTAAGTCTCATGGCCCTCTATCAGAATTTGGGAAGATTGGAGAAACTTAATTTTTCGCCAAAAAAAAAAACGGTAAGGGGTACCACTGTCGTTTTTTTTTTCGGGCCGAATTTTTGAGTTTCGATATCTCAGCTCTGGAAAGGGCTAGAGCCTCCATTTTTGCACTCAGGTCTAAGTCTCATGGCGCTCTATCAGAATTTGGGAAAATTGGAGAAACTTAATTTTTCGCCCAAAAAAAAAAACGTAAGGGGTACCACTGTCGTTTTTTTTTCGGGACGAATTTTTGAGTTTCGATATCTCAGCTCTGGAAAGGGCTAGAGCCTCCATTTTTGCACTCAGGTCTAAGTCTCATGGCCCTCTATCAGAATTTCGGAAAATTGGAGAAACTTTATTTTTCGCCCAAAAAAAAAAACGTAAGGGGTACCCTTGTCGTTTTTTTTTTTCGGGCCGAATTTTTGAGTTTCGATATCTCAGCTCTGGAAGGGGCTAGAGCCTCCATTTTTGCACTCAGGTCTAAGTCTCATGGCCCTCTATCAGAATTTGGGAAGATTGGAGAAACTTAATTTTTCACCCAAAAAAAAAACGTAAGGGGTACCACTGTCGTTTTTTTTTTTCGGGCCGAATTTTTGAGTTTCGATATCTCAGCTCTGGAAGGGGCTAGAGCCTCCATTTTTGCACTCAGGTCTAAGTCTCATGGCCCTCTATCAGAATCCAGAGTTTTGGGAAGATTGGAGAAACTTAATTTTTCGCCCCCAAAAAAAAAACGTAAGGGGTACCACTGTCGTTTTTTTTTCGGGCCGAATTTTTGAGTTTCGATATCTCAGCTCTGGAAGGGGCTAGAGCCTCCATTTTTGCACTCAGGTCTAAGTCTCATGGCCCTCTATCAGAATTTGGGAAGATTGGAGAAACTTAATTTTTCGCCCAAAAAAAAAAAACGTAAGGGGTACCACTGTCGTTTTTTTTTCGGGCCGAATTTTTGAGTTTCGATATCTCAGCTCTGGAAGGGGCTAGAGCCTCAATTTTTGCACTCAGGTCTAAGTCTCATGGCCCTCTATCAGAATCCAGAGTTTTGGGAAGATTGGAGAAACTTAATTTTTCGCCCAAAAAAAAAAACGTAAGGGGTACCACTGTCGTTTTTTTTTTCGTGCCGAATTTTTGAGTTTCGATATCTCAGCTCTGGAAGGGGCTAGAGCCTCCATTTTTGCACTCAGGTCTAAGTCTCATGACCCTCTATCAGAATCCAGAGTTTTGGGAAGATTGGAGAAACTTAATTTTTCGCCCCAAAAAAAAAAAACGTAAGGGGTACCACTGTCGTTTTTTTTTCGGGCCGAATTTTTGAGTTTCGATATCTCAGCTCTGGAAGGGGCTAGAGCCTCCATTTTTGCACTCAGGTCTAAGTCTCATGGCCCTCTATCAGAATTTGGGAAGATTGGAGAAACTTAATTTTTCGCCCAAAAAAAAAACGTAAGGGGTACCACTGTCGTTTTTTTTTTCGGGCCGAATTTTTGAGTTTCGATATCTCAGCTCTGGAAGGGGCTAGAGCCTCCATTTTTGCCCTCAGGTCTAAGTCTCATGGCCCTCTATCAGAATTTGGGAAGATTGGAGAAACTTAATTTTTCGCCCAAAAAAAACACGTAAGGGGTACCACTGTCGTTTTTTTTTCGGGCCGAATTTTTGAGTTTCGATATCTCAGCTCTGGAAGGGGCTAGAGCCTCAATTTTTGCACTCAGGTCTAAGTCTCATGGCCCTCTATCAGAATTTGGGAAGATTGGAGAAACTTAATTTTTCGCCCAAAAAAAAAACGTAAGGGGTACCACTGTCGTTTTTTTTTTCGGGCCGAATTTTTGAGTTTCGATATCTCAGCTCTGGAAGGGGGTTAGAGCCTCCATTTTTGCACTCAGGTCTAAGTCTCATGGCCCTCTATCAGAATTTGGGAAGATTGGAGAAACTTAATTTTTCGCCCAAAAAAAAAAAACGTAAGGGGTACCACTGTCGTTTTTTTTTCGGGCCGAATTTTTGAGTTTCGATATCTCAGCTCTGGAAGGGGCTAGAGCCTCAATTTTTGCACTCAGGTCTAAGTCTCATGGCCCTCTATCAGAATCCAGAGTTTTGGGAAGATTGGAGAAACTTAATTTTTCGCCCAAAAAAAAAAAACGTAAGGGGTACCACTTTCGTTTTTTTTTTTCGTGCCGAATTTTTGAGTTTCGATATCTCAGCTCTGGAAGGGGCTAGAGCCTCCATTTTTGCACTCAGGTCTAAGTCTCATGACCCTCTATCAGAATCCAGCGTTTTGGGAAGATTGGAGAAACTTAATTTTTCGCCCCAAAAAAAAAACGTAAGGGGTACCACTGTCGTTTTTTTTTTTCGGGCCGAATTTTTGAGTTTCGATATCTCATCTCTGGAAGGGGCTAGAGCCTCCATTTTTGCACTCAGGTCTAAGTCTCATGGCCCTCTATCAGATTTTGGGAAGATTGGAGAAACTTAATTTTTCGCCCAAAAAAAAAAACGTAAGGGGTACCACTGTCGTTTTTTTTTCGGGCCGAATTTTTGAGTTTCGATATCTCAGCTCTGGAAGGGGCTAGAGCCTCCATTTTTGCACTCAGGTCTAAGTCTCATGGCCCTCTATCAGAATTTGGGAAGTTTGGAGAAACTTAATTTTTCGCCCAAAAAAAAACCCGTAAGGGGTACCACTGTCGTTTTTTTTTCGGGCCGAATTTTTGAGTTTCGATATCTCAGCTCTGGAAGGGGCTAGAGCCTCCATTTTTGCACTCAGGTCTAAGTCTCATGGCCCTCTATCAGAATTTGGGAAGATTGGAGAAACTTAATTTTTCGCCAAAAAAAAAAACGGTAAGGGGTACCACTGTCGTTTTTTTTTTCGGGCCGAATTTTTGAGTTTCGATATCTCAGCTCTGGAAAGGGCTAGAGCCTCCATTTTTGCACTCAGGTCTAAGTCTCATGGCGCTCTATCAGAATTTGGGAAAATTGGAGAAACTTAATTTTTCGCCCAAAAAAAAAAACGTAAGGGGTACCACTGTCGTTTTTTTTTCGGGACGAATTTTTGAGTTTCGATATCTCAGCTCTGGAAAGGGCTAGAGCCTCCATTTTTGCACTCAGGTCTAAGTCTCATGGCCCTCTATCAGAATTTCGGAAAATTGGAGAAACTTTATTTTTCGCCCAAAAAAAAAAACGTAAGGGGTACCCTTGTCGTTTTTTTTTTTCGGGCCGAATTTTTGAGTTTCGATATCTCAGCTCTGGAAGGGGCTAGAGCCTCCATTTTTGCACTCAGGTCTAAGTCTCATGGCCCTCTATCAGAATTTGGGAAGATTGGAGAAACTTAATTTTTCACCCAAAAAAAAAACGTAAGGGGTACCACTGTCGTTTTTTTTTTTCGGGCCGAATTTTTGAGTTTCGATATCTCAGCTCTGGAAGGGGCTAGAGCCTCCATTTTTGCACTCAGGTCTAAGTCTCATGGCCCTCTATCAGAATCCAGAGTTTTGGGAAGATTGGAGAAACTTAATTTTTCGCCCCCAAAAAAAAAACGTAAGGGGTACCACTGTCGTTTTTTTTTCGGGCCGAATTTTTGAGTTTCGATATCTCAGCTCTGGAAGGGGCTAGAGCCTCCATTTTTGCACTCAGGTCTAAGTCTCATGGCCCTCTATCAGAATTTGGGAAGATTGGAGAAACTTAATTTTTCGCCCAAAAAAAAAAACGTAAGGGGTACCACTGTCGTTTTTTTTTCGGGCCGAATTTTTGAGTTTCGATATCTCAGCTCTGGAAGGGGCTAGAGCCTCAATTTTTGCACTCAGGTCTAAGTCTCATGGCCCTCTATCAGAATCCAGAGTTTTGGGAAGATTGGAGAAACTTAATTTTTCGCCCAAAAAAAAAAACGTAAGGGGTACCACTGTCGTTTTTTTTTTCGTGCCGAATTTTTGAGTTTCGATATCTCAGCTCTGGAAGGGGCTAGAGCCTCCATTTTTGCACTCAGGTCTAAGTCTCATGACCCTCTATCAGAATCCAGAGTTTTGGGAAGATTGGAGAAACTTAATTTTTCGCCCCAAAAAAAAAAAACGTAAGGGGTACCACTGTCGTTTTTTTTTCGGGCCGAATTTTTGAGTTTCGATATCTCAGCTCTGGAAGGGGCTAGAGCCTCCATTTTTGCACTCAGGTCTAAGTCTCATGGCCCTCTATCAGAATTTGGGAAGATTGGAGAAACTTAATTTTTCACCAAAAAAAAAAACGTAAGGGGTACCACTGTCGTTTTTTTTTTCGGGCCGAATTTTTGAGTTTCGATATCTCAGCTCTGGAAGGGGCTAGAGCCTCCATTTTTGCCCTCAGGTCTAAGTCTCATGGCCCTCTATCAGAATTTGGGAAGATTGGAGAAACTTAATTTTTCGCCCAAAAAAAAACACGTAAGGGGTACCACTGTCGTTTTTTTTTCGGGCCGAATTTTTGAGTTTCGATATCTCAGCTCTGGAAGGGGCTAGAGCCTCAATTTTTGCACTCAGGTCTAAGTCTCATGGCCCTCTATCAGAATTTGGGAAGATTGGAGAAACTTAATTTTTCGCCCAAAAAAAAAACGTAAGGGGTACCACTGTCGTTTTTTTTTTCGGGCCGAATTTTTGAGTTTCGATATCTCAGCTCTGGAAGGGGGTTAGAGCCTCCATTTTTGCACTCAGGTCTAAGTCTCATGGCCCTCTATCAGAATTTGGGAAGATTGGAGAAACTTAATTTTTCGCCCAAAAAAAAAAAACGTAAGGGGTACCACTGTCGTTTTTTTTTCGGGCCGAATTTTTGAGTTTCGATATCTCAGCTCTGGAAGGGGCTAGAGCCTCCATTTTTGCACTCAGGTCTAAGTCTCATGACCCTCTATCAGAATCCAGCGTTTTGGGAAGATTGGAGAAACTTAATTTTTCGCCCCAAAAAAAAAACGTAAGGGGTACCACTGTCGTTTTTTTTTTTCGGGCCGAATTTTTGAGTTTCGATATCTCATCTCTGGAAGGGGCTAGAGCCTCCATTTTTGCACTCAGGTCTAAGTCTCATGGCCCTCTATCGGAATTTGGGAAGATTGGAGAAACGTAATTTTTCGCCCAAAAAAAAAAACGTAAGGGGTACCACTGTCGTTTTTTTTTCGGGCCGAATTTTTGAGTTTCGATATCTCAGCTCTGGAAGGGGCTAGAGCCTCCATTTTTGCACTCAGGTCTAAGTCTCATGGCCCTCTATCAGAATTTGGGAAGATTGGAGAAACTTAATTTTTCGCCCAAAAAAAAAACGTAAGGGGTACCACTGTCGTTTTTTTTTTCGGGCCGAATTTTTGAGTTTCGATATCTCAGCTCTGGAAGGGGCTAGAGCCTCCATTTTTGCCCTCAGGTCTAAGTCTCATGGCCCTCTATCAGAATTTGGGAAGATTGGAGAAACTTAATTTTTCGCCCAAAAAAAAACACGTAAGGGGTACCACTGTCGTTTTTTTTTCGGGCCGAATTTTTGAGTTTCGATATCTCAGCTCTGGAAGGGGCTAGAGCCTCAATTTTTGCACTCAGGTCTAAGTCTCATGGCCCTCTATCAGAATTTGGGAAGATTGGAGAAACTTAATTTTTCGCCCAAAAAAAAAACGTAAGGGGTACCACTGTCGTTTTTTTTTTCGGGCCGAATTTTTGAGTTTCGATATCTCAGCTCTGGAAGGGGGTTAGAGCCTCCATTTTTGCACTCAGGTCTAAGTCTCATGGCCCTCTATCAGAATTTGGGAAGATTGGAGAAACTTAATTTTTCGCCCAAAAAAAAAAAACGTAAGGGGTACCACTGTCGTTTTTTTTTCGGGCCGAATTTTTGAGTTTCGATATCTCAGCTCTGGAAGGGGCTAGAGCCTCAATTTTTGCACTCAGGTCTAAGTCTCATGGCCCTCTATCAGAATCCAGAGTTTTGGGAAGATTGGAGAAACTTAATTTTTCGCCCAAAAAAAAAAAACGTAAGGGGTACCACTTTCGTTTTTTTTTTCGTGCCGAATTTTTGAGTTTCGATATCTCAGCTCTGGAAGGGGCTAGAGCCTCCATTTTTGCACTCAAGTCTAAGTCTCATGACCCTCTATCAGAATCCAGCGTTTTGGGAAGATTGGAGAAACTTAATTTTTCGCCCCAAAAAAAAAACGTAAGGGGTACCACTGTCGTTTTTTTTTTTCGGGCCGAATTTTTGAGTTTCGATATCTCATCTCTGGAAGGGGCTAGAGCCTCCATTTTTGCACTCAGGTCTAAGTCTCATGGCCCTCTATCAGATTTTGGGAAGATTGGAGAAACTTAATTTTTCGCCCAAAAAAAAAAAACGTAAGGGGTACCACTGTCGTTTTTTTTTCGGGCCGAATTTTTGAGTTTCGATATCTCAGCTCTGGAAGGGGCTAGAGCCTCCATTTTTGCACTCAGGTCTAAGTCTCATGGCCCTCTATCAGAATTTGGGAAGTTTGGAGAAACTTAATTTTTCGCCCAAAAAAAAACCCGTAAGGGGTACCACTGTCGTTTTTTTTTCGGGCCGAATTTTTGAGTTTCGATATCTCAGCTCTGGAAGGGGCTAGAGCCTCCATTTTTGCACTCAGGTCTAAGTCTCATGGCCCTCTATCAGAATTTGGGAAGATTGGAGAAACTTAATTTTTCGCCAAAAAAAAAAACGGTAAGGGGTACCACTGTCGTTTTTTTTTTCGGGCCGAATTTTTGAGTTTCGATATCTCAGCTCTGAAAGGGGCTAGAGCCTCCATTTTTGCACTCAGGTCTAAGTCTCATGGCGCTCTATCAGAATTTGGGAAAATTGGAGAAACTTAATTTTTCGCCCAAAAAAAAAAACGTAAGGGGTACCACTGTCGTTTTTTTTTCGGGACGAATTTTTGAGTTTCGATATCTCAGCTCTGGAAAGGGCTAGAGCCTCCATTTTTGCACTCAGGTCTAAGTCTCATGGCCCTCTATCAGAATTTCGGAAAATTGGAGAAACTTTATTTTTCGCCCAAAAAAAAAAAGTAAGGGGTACCCTTGTCGTTTTTTTTTTCGGGCCGAATTTTTGAGTTTCGATATCTCAGCTCTGGAAGGGGCTAGAGCCTCCATTTTTGCACTCAGGTCTAAGTCTCATGGCCCTCTATCAGAATTTGGGAAGATTGGAGAAACTTAATTTTTCACCCAAAAAAAAAACGTAAGGGGTACCACTGTCGTTTTTTTTTTTCGGGCCGAATTTTTGAGTTTCGATATCTCAGCTCTGGAAGGGGCTAGAGCCTCCATTTCTGCACTCAGGTCTAAGTCTCATGGCCCTCTATCAGAATCCAGAGTTTTGGGAAGATTGGAGAAACTTAATTTTTCGCCCCCAAAAAAAAAACGTAAGGGGTACCACTGTCGTTTTTTTTTCGGGCCGAATTTTTGAGTTTCGATATCTCAGCTCTGGAAGGGGCTAGAGCCTCCATTTTTGCACTCAGGTCTAAGTCTCATGGCCCTCTATCAGAATTTGGGAAGATTGGAGAAACTTAATTTTTCGCCCAAAAAAAAAAAAACGTAAGGGGTACCACTGTCGTTTTTTTTTCGGGCCGAATTTTTGAGTTTCGATATCTCAGCTCTGGAAGGGGCTAGAGCCTCAATTTTTGCACTCAGGTCTAAGTCTCATGGCCCTCTATCAGAATCCAGAGTTTTGGGAAGATTGGAGAAACTTAATTTTTCGCCCAAAAAAAAAAACGTAAGGGGTACCACTGTCGTTTTTTTTTTCGTGCCGAATTTTTGAGTTTCGATATCTCAGCTCTGGAAGGGGCTAGAGCCTCCATTTTTGCACTCAGGTCTAAGTCTCATGACCCTCTATCAGAATCCAGAGTTTTGGGAAGATTGGAGAAACTTAATTTTTCGCCCCAAAAAAAAAAACGTAAGGGGTACCACTGTCGTTTTTTTTTTCGGGCCGAATTTTTGAGTTTCGATATCTCATCTCTGGAAGGGGCTAGAGCCTCCATTTTTGCACTCAGGTCTAAGTCTCATGGCCCTCTATCAGATTTTGGGAAGATTGGAGAAACTTAATTTTTCGCCCAAAAAAAAAACCGTAAGGGGTACCACTGTCGTTTTTTTTTCGGGCCGAATTTTTGAGTTTCGATATCTCAGCTCTGGAAGGGGCTAGACCCTCCATTTTTGCACTCAGGTCTAAGTCTCATGGCCCTCTATCAGAATTTGGGAAGATTGGAGAAAATTAATTTTTCGGCCAAAAAAAAAAACGTAAGGGGTACCACTGTCGTTTTTTTTTCGGGCCGAATTTTTGAGTTTCGATATCTCAGCTCTGGAAGGGGATAGAGCCTCCATTTTTGCACTCAGGTCTAAGTCTCATGGCCCTCTATCAGAATTTGGGAAGATTGGAGAAACTTAATTTTTCGCCCAAAAAAAAAACGTAAGGGGTACCACTGTCGTTTTTTTTTCGGGCCGAATTTTTGAGTTTCAATATCTCAGCTCTGGAAGGGGCTATAGCCTCCATTTTGCACTCAGGTCTAAGTCTCATGGCCCTCTATCAGAATTTGGGAAGATTGGAGAAACTTAATTTTTCGCCCAAAAAAAAAACGTAAGGGGTACCACTGTCGTTTTTTTTTCGGGCCGAATTTTTGAGTTTCGATATCTCAGCTCTGGAAGGGGCTAGAGCCTCCATTTTTGCATTCAGGTCTAAGTCTCATGGCCCTCTATCAGAATTTGGGAAGATTGGAGAAACTTAATTTTTCACCCAAAAAAAAAACGTAAGGGGTACCACTGTCGTTTTTTTTTTTCGGGCCGAATTTTTGAGTTTCGATATCTCAGCTCTGGAAGGGGCTAGAGCCTCCATTTTTGCACTCAGGTCTAAGTCTCATGGCCCTCTATCAGAATCCAGAGTTTTGGGAAGATTGGAGAAACTTAATTTTTCGCCCCCCAAAAAAAAACGTAAGGGGTACCACTGTCGTTTTTTTTTCGGGCCGAATTTTTGAGTTTCGATATCTCAGCTCTGGAAGGGGCTAGAGCCTCCATTTTTGCACTCAGGTCTAAGTCTCATGGCCCTCTATCAGAATTTGGGAAGATTGGAGAAACTTAATTTTTCGCCCAAAAAAAAAAAACGTAAGGGGTACCACTGTCGTTTTTTTTTCGGGCCGAATTTTTGAGTTTCGATATCTCAGCTCTGGAAGGGGCTAGAGCCTCAATTTTTGCACTCAGGTCTAAGTCTCATGGCCCTCTATCAGAATCCAGAGTTTTGGGAAGATTGGAGAAACTTAATTTTTCGCCCAAAAAAAAAAACGTAAGGGGTACCACTGTCGTTTTTTTTTTCGTGCCGAATTTTTGAGTTTCGATATCTCAGCTCTGGAAGGGGCTAGAGCCTCCATTTTTGCACTCAGGTCTAAGTCTCATGACCCTCTATCAGAATCCAGAGTTTTGGGAAGATTGGAGAAACTTAATTTTTCGCCCCAAAAAAAAAAAACGTAAGGGGTACCACTGTCGTTTTTTTTTTCGGGCCGAATTTTTGAGTTTCGATATCTCATCTCTGGAAGGGGCTAGAGCCTCCATTTTTGCACTCAGGTCTAAGTCTCATGGCCCTCTATCAGATTTTGGGAAGATTGGAGAAACTTAATTTTTCGCCCAAAAAAAAAACCGTAAGGGGTACCACTGTCGTTTTTTTTTCGGGCCGAATTTTTGAGTTTCGATATCTCAGCTCTGGAAGGGGCTAGACCCTCCATTTTTGCACTCAGGTCTAAGTCTCATGGCCCTCTATCAGAATTTGGGAAGATTGGAGAAAATTAATTTTTCGGCCAAAAAAAAAAACGTAAGGGGTACCACTGTCGTTTTTTTTTCGGGCCGAATTTTTGAGTTTCGATATCTCAGCTCTGGAAGGGGATAGAGCCTCCATTTTTGCACTCAGGTCTAAGTCTCATGGCCCTCTATCAGAATTTGGGAAGATTGGAGAAACTTAATTTTTCGCCCAAAAAAAAAACGTAAGGGGTACCACTGTCGTTTTTTTTTCGGGCCGAATTTTTGAGTTTCAATATCTCAGCTCTGGAAGGGGCTATAGCCTCCATTTTGCACTCAGGTCTAAGTCTCATGGCCCTCTATCAGAATTTGGGAAGATTGGAGAAACTTAATTTTTCGCCCAAAAAAAAAACGTAAGGGGTACCACTGTCGTTTTTTTTTCGGGCCGAATTTTTGAGTTTCGATATCTCAGCTCTGGAAGGGGCTAGAGCCTCCATTTTTGCATTCAGGTCTAAGTCTCATGGCCCTCTATCAGAATCCAGAGTTTTGGGAAGATTGGAGAAACTTAATTTTTCGCCCCCAAAAAAAAACGTAAGGGGTACCACTGTCGTTTTTTTTTTCGGGCCGAATTTTTGAGTTTCGATATCTCAGCTCTGGAAGGGGCTAGAGCCTCCATTTTTGCACTCAGGTCTAAGTCTCATGGCCCTCTATCAGAATTTGGGAAGATTGGAGAAACTTAATTTTTCACCCAAAAAAAAAACGTAAGGGGTACCACTGTCGTTTTTTTTTTTCGGGCCGAATTTTTGAGTTTCGATATCTCAGCTCTGGAAGGGGCTAGAGCCTCCATTTTTGCACTCAGGTCTAAGTCTCATGGCCCTCTATCAGAATCCAGAGTTTTGGGAAGATTGGAGAAACTTAATTTTTCGCCCCCCAAAAAAAAACGTAAGGGGTACCACTGTCGTTTTTTTTTTTCGGGCCGAATTTTTGAGTTTCGATATCTCAGCTCTGGAAGGGACTAGAGCCTCCATTTTTGCCCTCAGGTCTAAGTCTCATGGCCCTCTATCAGAATTTGGGAAGATTGGGGAAACTTAATTTTTCGCCCAAAAAAAAAAAACGTAAGGGGTACCACTGTCGTTTTTTTTTTTCGGGCCGAATTTTTGAGTTTCGATATCTCAGCTCTGGAAGGGGCTAGAGCCTCCATTTTTGCACTCAGGTCTAAGTCTCATGGCCCTCTATCAGAATTTGGGAAGATTGGAGAAACTTAATTTTTCGCCCAAAAAAAAAACGTAAGGGGTACCACTGTCGTTTTTTTTTCGGGCCAAATTTTTGAGTTTCGATATCTCAGCTCTGGAAGGGGCTAGAACCTCCATTTTTGCACTCAGGTCTAAGTCTCATGGCCCTCTATCAGAATTTGGGAAGATTGGAGAAACTTAATTTTTCGCCCAAAAAAAAAAACGTAAGGGGTACCACTGTCGTTTTTTTTTTCGGGCCGAATTTTTGAGTTTCGATATCTCAGCTCTGGAAGGGGCTAGAACCTCCATTTTTGCACTCAGGTCTAAGTCTCATGGCCCTCTATCAGAATTTGGGAAGATTGGAGAAACTTAATTTTTCGCCCAAAAAAAAAACGTAAGGGGTACCACTGTCGTTTTTTTTTTCGGGCCGAATTTTTGAGTTTCGATATCTCAGCTCTGGAAGGGGCTAGAACCTCCAGTTTTGCACTCAGGTCTAAGTCTCATCGCCCTCTATCAGAATTTGGGAAGATTGGAGAAACTTAATTTTTCGCCCAAAAAAAAACGTAAGGGGTACCACTGTCGTTTTTTTTTTCGGGCCGAATTTTTGAGTTTCGATATCTCAGCTCTGGAAGGGGCTAGAACCTCCAGTTTTGCACTCAGGTCTAAGTCTCATGGCCCTCTATCAGAATTTGGGAAGATTGGAGAAACTTAATTTTTCGCCCAAAAAAAAAACGTAAGGGGTACCACTGTCGTTTTTTTTTCGGGCCGAATTTTTGAGTTTCGATATCTCAGCTCTGGAAGGGGCTAGAACCTCCATTTTTGCACTCAGGTCTAAGTCTCATGGCCCTCTATCAGAATTTGGGAAGATTGGAGAAACTTAATTTTTCACCCGAAAAAAAAAAAACGTAAGGGGTACCACTGTCGTTTTTTTTTCAGGCCGAATTTTTGAGTTTCGATATCTCAGCTCTGGAAGGGGCTAGAACCTCCATTTTTGCACTCAGGTCTAAGTCTCATGGCCCTCTATCAGAATTTGGGAAGATTGGAGAAACTTAATTTTTCGCCCGAAAAAAAAAACGTAAGGGGTACCACTGTCGTTTTTTTTTTTCGGGCCGAATTTTTGAGTTTCGATATCTCAGCTCTGGAAGGGGCTAGAACCTCCATTTTTGCACTCAGGTCTAAGTCTCATGGCCCTCTATCAGAATTTGGGAAGATTGGAGAAACTTAATTTTTCGCCCAAAAAAAAAACGTAAGGGGTACCACTGTCGTTTTTTTTTCGGGCCGAATTTTTGAGTTTCGATATCTCAGCTCTGGAAGGGGCTAGAACCTCCATTTTTGCACTCAGGTCTAAGTCTCATGGCCCTCTATCAGAATTTGGGAAGATTGGAGAAACTTAATTTTTCGCCCAAAAAAAAAAAACGTAAGGGGTACCACTGTCGTTTTTTTTTTCGGGCCGAATTTTTGAGTTTCGATATCTCAGCTCTGGAAGGGGCTAGAACCTCCATTTTTGCACTCAGGTCTAAGTCTCATGGCCCTCTATCAGAATTTGGGAAGATTGGAGAAACTTAATTTTTCGCCCAAAAAAAAAACGTAAGGGGTACCACTGTCGTTTTTTTTTTCGGGCCGAATTTTTGAGTTTCGATATCTCAGCTCTGGAAGGGGCTAGAACCTCCAGTTTTGCACTCAGGTCTAAGTCTCATGGCCCTCTATCAGAATTTGGGAAGATTGGAGAAACTTAATTTTTCGCCCAAAAAAAAACGTAAGGGGTACCACTGTCGTTTTTTTTTTCGGGCCGAATTTTTGAGTTTCGATATCTCAGCTCTGGAAGGGGCTAGAACCTCCAGTTTTGCACTCAGGTCTAAGTCTCATGGCCCTCTATCAGAATTTGGGAAGATTGGAGAAACTTAATTTTTCGCCCAAAAAAAAAACGTAAGGGGTACCACTGTCGTTTTTTTTTCGGGCCGAATTTTTGAGTTTCGATATCTCAGCTCTGGAAGGGGCTAGAACCTCCATTTTTGCACTCAGGTCTAAGTCTCATGGCCCTCTATCAGAATTTGGGAAGATTGGAGAAACTTAATTTTTCACCCGAAAAAAAAAAACGTAAGGGGTACCACTGTCGTTTTTTTTTCGGGCCGAATTTTTGAGTTTCGATATCTCAGCTCTGGAAGGGGCTAGAACCTCCATTTTTGCACTCAGGTCTAAGTCTCATGGCCCTCTATCAGAATTTGGGAAGATTGGAGAAACTTAATTTTTCGCCCGAAAAAAAAAACGTAAGGGGTACCACTGTCGTTTTTTTTTTCGGGCCGAATTTTTGAGTTTCGATATCTCAGCTCTGGAAGGGGCTAGAACCTCCATTTTTGCACTCAGGTCTAAGTCTCATGGCCCTCTATCAGAATTTGGGAAGATTGGAGAAACTTAATTTTTCGCCCGAAAAAAAAAACGTAAGGGGTACCACTGTCGTTTTTTTTTTCGGGCCGAATTTTTGAGTTTCGATATCTCAGCTCTGGAAGGGGCTAGAACCTCCATTTTTGCACTCAGGTCTAAGTCGCATGGCCCTCTATCAGAATTTGGGAAGATTGGAGAAACTTAATTTTTCACCCGAAAAAAAAAAACGTAAGGGGTACCACTGTCGTTTTTTTTCTCGGTCCGAATTTTTGAGTTTCGATATCTCAGCTCTGGAAGGGGCTAGAACCTCCAGTTTTGCACTCAGGTCTAAGTCTCATGGCCCTCTATCAGAATTTGGGAAGATTGGAGAAACTTAATTTTTCGCCCAAAAAAAAAACGTAAGGGGTACCACTGTCGTTTTTTTTTCGGGCCGAATTTTTGAGTTTCGATATCTCAGCTCTGGAAGGGGCTAGAACCTCCATTTTTGCACTCAGGTCTAAGTCTCATGGCCCTCTATCAGAATTTGGGAAGATTGGAGAAACTTAATTTTTCACCCGAAAAAAAAAAACGTAAGGGGTACCACTGTCGTTTTTTTTTCGGGCCGAATTTTTGAGTTTCGATATCTCAGCTCTGGAAGGGGCTAGAACCTCCATTTTTGCACTCAGGTCTAAGTCTCATGGCCCTCTATCAGAATTTGGGAAGATTGGAGAAACTTAATTTTTCGCCCGAAAAAAAAAACGTAAGGGGTACCACTGTCGTTTTTTTTTTCGGGCCGAATTTTTGAGTTTCGATATCTCAGCTCTGGAAGGGGCTAGAACCTCCATTTTTGCACTCAGGTCTAAGTCTCATGGCCCTCTATCAGAATTTGGGAAGATTGGAGAAACTTAATTTTTCGCCCGAAAAAAAAAACGTAAGGGGTACCACTGTCGTTTTTTTTTTCGGGCCGAATTTTTGAGTTTCGATATCTCAGCTCTGGAAGGGGCTAGAACCTCCATTTTTGCACTCAGGTCTAAGTCGCATGGCCCTCTATCAGAATTTGGGAAGATTGGAGAAACTTAATTTTTCGCCCAAAAAAAAAAACGTAAGGGGTACCACTGTCGTTTTTTTTTCGGGCCGAATTTTTGAGTTTCGATATCTCAGCTCTGGAAGGGGCTAGAACCTCCATTTTTGCACTCAGGTCTAAGTCTCATGGCCCTCTATCAGAATTTGGGAAGATTGGAGAAACTTAATTTTTCGCCCAAAAAAAAAAACGTAAGGGGTACCACTGTCGTTTTTTTTTTCGGGCCGAATTTTTGAGTTTCGATATCTCAGCTCTGGAAGGGGCTAGAACCTCCATTTTTGCACTCAGGTCTAAGTCTCATGGCCCTCTATCAGAATTTGGGAAGATTGGAGAAACTTAATTTTTCGCCCAAAAAAAAAACGTAAGGGGTACCACTGTCGTTTTTTTTTCGGGCCGAATTTTTGAGTTTCGATATCTCAGCTCTGGAAGGGGCTAGAACCTCCATTTTTGCACTCAGGTCTAAGTCTCATGGCCCTCTATCAGAATTTGGGAAGATTGGAGAAACTTAATTTTTCGCCCAAAAAAAAAACGTAAGGGGTACCACTGTCGTTTTTTTTTTCGGGCTGAATTTTTGAGTTTCGATATCTCAGCTCTGGAAGGGGCTAGAACCTCCATTTTTGCACTCAGGTCTAAGTCTCATGGCCCTCTATCAGAATTTGGGAAGATTGGAGAAACTTAATTTTTCGCCCAAAAAAAAAAACGTAAGGGGTACCACTGTCGTTTTTTTTTTTCGGGACGAATTTTTGAGTTTCGATATCTCAGCTCTGGAAGGGGCTAGAACCTCCATTTTTGCACTCAGGTCTAAGTCTCATGGCCCTCTATCAGAATTTGGGAAGATTGGAGAAACTTAATTTTTCGCCCAAAAAAAAAAACGTAAGGGGTACCACTGTCGTTTTTTTTTCGGGCCGAATTTTTGAGTTTCGATATCTCAGCTCTGGAAGGGGCTAGACCCTCCATTTTTGCACTCAGGTCTAAGTCTCATGGCCCTCTATCAGAATTTGGGAAGATTGGAGAAAATTAATTTTTCGGCCAAAAAAAAAAACGTAAGGGGTACCACTGTCGTTTTTTTTTCGGGCCGAATTTTTGAGTTTCGATATCTCAGCTCTGGAAGGGGATAGAGCCTCCATTTTTGCACTCAGGTCTAAGTCACATGGCCCTCTATCAGAATTTGGGAAGATTGGAGAAACTTAATTTTTCGCCCAAAAAAAAAACGTAAGGGGTACCACTGTCGTTTTTTTTTCGGGCCGAATTTTTGAGTTTCAATATCTCAGCTCTGGAAGGGGCTATAGCCTCCATTTTGCACTCAGGTCTAAGTCTCATGGCCCTCTATCAGAATTTGGGAAGATTGGAGAAACTTAATTTTTCGCCCAAAAAAAAAACGTAAGGGGTACCACTGTCGTTTTTTTTTCGGGCCGAATTTTTGAGTTTCGATATCTCAGCTCTGGAAGGGGCTAGAGCCTCCATTTTTGCATTCAGGTCTAAGTCTCATGGCCCTCTATCAGAATCCAGAGTTTTGGGAAGATTGGAGAAACTTAATTTTTCGCCCCCCAAAAAAAACGTAAGGGGTACCACTGTCGTTTTTTTTTCGGGCCGAATTTTTGAGTTTCGATATCTCAGCTCTGGAAGGGGCTAGAGCCTCCATTTTTGCACTCAGGTCTAAGTCTCATGGCCCTCTATCAGAATTTGGGAAGATTGGAGAAACTTAATTTTTCACCCAAAAAAAAAACGTAAGGGGTACCACTGTCGTTTTTTTTTTTCGGGCCGAATTTTTGAGTTTCGATATCTCAGCTCTGGAAGGGGCTAGAGCCTCCATTTTTGCACTCAGGTCTAAGTCTCATGGCCCTCTATCAGAATCCAGAGTTTTGGGAAGATTGGAGAAACTTAATTTTTCGCCCCCCAAAAAAAAACGTAAGGGGTACCACTGTCGTTTTTTTTTTTCGGGCCGAATTTTTGAGTTTCGATATCTCAGCTCTGGAAGGGACTAGAGCCTCCATTTTTGCCCTCAGGTCTAAGTCTCATGGCCCTCTATCAGAATTTGGGAAGATTGGGGAAACTTAATTTTTCGCCCAAAAAAAAAAAACGTAAGGGGTACCACTGTCGTTTTTTTTTTTCGGGCCGAATTTTTGAGTTTCGATATCTCAGCTCTGGAAGGGGCTAGAGCCTCCATTTTTGCACTCAGGTCTAAGTCTCATGGCCCTCTATCAGAATTTGGGAAGATTGGAGAAACTTAATTTTTCGCCCAAAAAAAAAACGTAAGGGGTACCACTGTCGTTTTTTTTTCGGGCCAAATTTTTGAGTTTCGATATCTCAGCTCTGGAAGGGGCTAGAGCCTCCATTTTTGCACTCAGGTCTAAGTCTCATGGCCCTCTATCAGAATTTGGGAAGATTGGAGAAACTTAATTTTTCGCCCGAAAAAAAAACGTAAGGGGTACCACTGTCGTTTTTTTTTCGGGACGAATTTTTGAGTTTCGATATCTCAGCTCTGGAAGGGGCTAGAACCTCCATTTTTGCACTCAGGTCTAAGTCTCATGGCCCTCTATCAGAATTTGGGAAGATTGGAGAAACTTAATTTTTCGCCCAAAAAAAAAACGTAAGGGGTACCACTGTCGTTTTTTTTTCGGGCCGAATTTTTGAGTTTCGATATCTCAGCTCTGGAAGGGGCTAGAACCTCAATTTTTGCACTCAGGTCTAAGTCTCATGGCCCTCTATCAGAATTTGGGAAGATTGGAGAAACTTAATTTTTCGCCCAAAAAAAAAAAACGTAAGGGGTACCACTGTCGTTTTTTTTTTCGGGCCGAATTTTTGAGTTTCGATATCTCAGCTCTGGAAGGGGCTAGAACCTCCATTTTTGCACTCAGGTCTAAGTCTCATGGCCCTCTATCAGAATTTGGGAAGATTGGAGAAACTTAATTTTTCGCCCAAAAAAAAAACGTAAGGGGTACCACTGTCGTTTTTTTTTTCGGGCCGAATTTTTGAGTTTCGATATCTCAGCTCTGGAAGGGGCTAGAACCTCCAGTTTTGCACTCAGGTCTAAGTCTCATGGCCCTCTATCAGAATTTGGGAAGATTGGAGAAACTTAATTTTTCGCCCAAAAAAAAACGTAAGGGGTACCACTGTCGTTTTTTTTTTCGGGCCGAATTTTTGAGTTTCGATATCTCAGCTCTGGAAGGGGCTAGAACCTCCAGTTTTGCACTCAGGTCTAAGTCTCATGGCCCTCTATCAGAATTTGGGAAGATTGGAGAAACTTAATTTTTCGCCCAAAAAAAAAACGTAAGGGGTACCACTGTCGTTTTTTTTTCGGGCCGAATTTTTGAGTTTCGATATCTCAGCTCTGGAAGGGGCTAGAACCTCCATTTTTGCACTCAGGTCTAAGTCTCATGGCCCTCTATCAGAATTTGGGAAGATTGGAGAAACTTAATTTTTCACCCGAAAAAAAAAAAACGTAAGGGGTACCACTGTCGTTTTTTTTTCAGGCCGAATTTTTGAGTTTCGATATCTCAGCTCTGGAAGGGGCTAGAACCTCCATTTTTGCACTCAGGTCTAAGTCTCATGGCCCTCTATCAGAATTTGGGAAGATTGGAGAAACTTAATTTTTCGCCCGAAAAAAAAAACGTAAGGGGTACCACTGTCGTTTTTTTTTTCGGGCCGAATTTTTGAGTTTCGATATCTCAGCTCTGGAAGGGGCTAGAACCTCCATTTTTGCACTCAGGTCTAAGTCTCATGGCCCTCTATCAGAATTTGGGAAGATTGGAGAAACTTAATTTTTCGCCCAAAAAAAAAACGTAAGGGGTACCACTGTCGTTTTTTTTTCGGGCCGAATTTTTGAGTTTCGATATCTCAGCTCTGGAAGGGGCTAGAACCTCCATTTTTGCACTCAGGTCTAAGTCTCATGGCCCTCTATCAGAATTTGGGAAGATTGGAGAAACTTAATTTTTCGCCCAAAAAAAAAAACGTAAGGGGTACCACTGTCGTTTTTTTTTTCGGGCCGAATTTTTGAGTTTCGATATCTCAGCTCTGGAAGGGGCTAGAACCTCCATTTTTGCACTCAGGTCTAAGTCTCATGGCCCTCTATCAGAATTTGGGAAGATTGGAGAAACTTAATTTTTCGCCCAAAAAAAAAACGTAAGGGGTACCACTGTCGTTTTTTTTTTCGGGCCGAATTTTTGAGTTTCGATATCTCAGCTCTGGAAGGGGCTAGAACCTCCATTTTTGCACTCAGGTCTAAGTCTCATGGCCCTCTATCAGAATTTGGGAAGATTGGAGAAACTTAATTTTTCGCCCAAAAAAAAAAACGTAAGGGGTACCACTGTCGTTTTTTTTTTCGGGCCGAATTTTTGAGTTTCGATATCTCAGCTCTGGAAGGGGCTAGAACCTCCAGTTTTGCACTCAGGTCTAAGTCTCATGGCCCTCTATCAGAATTTGGGAAGATTGGAGAAACTTAATTTTTCGCCCAAAAAAAAAACGTAAGGGGTACCACTGTCGTTTTTTTTTCGGGCCGAATTTTTGAGTTTCGATATCTCAGCTCTGGAAGGGGCTAGAACCTCCATTTTTGCACTCAGGTCTAAGTCTCATGGCCCTCTATCAGAATTTGGGAAGATTGGAGAAACTTAATTTTTCACCCGAAAAAAAAAAACGTAAGGGGTACCACTGTCGTTTTTTTTTTCGGGCCGAATTTTTGAGTTTCGATATCTCAGCTCTGGAAGGGGCTAGAACCTCCATTTTTGCACTCAGGTCTAAGTCTCATGGCCCTCTATCAGAATTTGGGAAGATTGGAGAAACTTAATTTTTCGCCCGAAAAAAAAAACGTAAGGGGTACCACTGTCGTTTTTTTTTTCGGGCCGAATTTTTGAGTTTCGATATCTCAGCTCTGGAAGGGGCTAGAACCTCAATTTTTGCACTCAGGTCTAAGTCTCATGGCCCTCTATCAGAATTTGGGAAGATTGGAGAAACTTAATTTTTCGCCCAAAAAAAAAACGTAAGGGGTACCACTGTCGTTTTTTTTTTTCGGGCTGAATTTTTGAGTTTCGATATCTCAGCTCTGGAAGGGGCTAGAACCTCCATTTTTGAACTCAGGTCTAAGTCTCATGGCCCTCTATCAGAATTTGGGAAGATTGGAGAAACTTAATTTTTCGCCCAAAAAAAAAAACGTAAGGGGTACCACTGTCGTTTTTTTTTTTCGGGACGAATTTTTGAGTTTCGATATCTCAGCTCTGGAAGGGGCTAGAACCTCCATTTTTGCACTCAGGTCTAAGTCTCATGGCCCTCTATCAGAATTTGGGAAGATTGGAGAAACTTAATTTTTCGCCCAAAAAAAAAACGTAAGGGGTACCACTGTCGTTTTTTTTTCGGGCCGAATTTTTGAGTTTCGATATCTCAGCTCTGGAAGGGGCTAGAACCTCAATTTTTGCACTCAGGTCTAAGTCTCATGGCCCTCTATCAGAATTTGGGAAGATTGGAGAAACTTAATTTTTCGCCCAAAAAAAAAAACGTAAGGGGTACCACTGTCGTTTTTTTTTTCGGGCCGAATTTTTGAGTTTCGATATCTCAGCTCTGGAAGGGGCTAGAACCTCCATTTTTGCACTCAGGTCTAAGTCTCATGGCCCTCTATCAGAATTTGGGAAGATTGGAGAAACTTAATTTTTCGCCCAAAAAAAAAACGTAAGGGGTACCACTGTCGTTTTTTTTTTCGGGCCGAATTTTTGAGTTTCGATATCTCAGCTCTGGAAGGGGCTAGAACCTCCAGTTTTGCACTCAGGTCTAAGTCTCATCGCCCTCTATCAGAATTTGGGAAGATTGGAGAAACTTAATTTTTCGCCCAAAAAAAAAACGTAAGGGGTACCACTGTCGTTTTTTTTTCGGGCCGAATTTTTGAGTTTCGATATCTCAGCTCTGGAAGGGGCTAGAACCTCCATTTTTGCACTCAGGTCTAAGTCTCATGGCCCTCTATCAGAATTTGGGAAGATTGGAGAAACTTAATTTTTCACCCGAAAAAAAAAAAACGTAAGGGGTACCACTGTCGTTTTTTTTTCAGGCCGAATTTTTGAGTTTCGATATCTCAGCTCTGGAAGGGGCTAGAACCTCCATTTTTGCACTCAGGTCTAAGTCTCATGGCCCTCTATCAGAATTTGGGAAGATTGGAGAAACTTAATTTTTCGCCCGAAAAAAAAAACGTAAGGGGTACCACTGTCGTTTTTTTTTTCGGGCCGAATTTTTGAGTTTCGATATCTCAGCTCTGGAAGGGGCTAGAACCTCCATTTTTGCACTCAGGTCTAAGTCTCATGGCCCTCTATCAGAATTTGGGAAGATTGGAGAAACTTAATTTTTCGCCCAAAAAAAAAACGTAAGGGGTACCACTGTCGTTTTTTTTTCGGGCCGAATTTTTGAGTTTCGATATCTCAGCTCTGGAAGGGGCTAGAACCTCCATTTTTGCACTCAGGTCTAAGTCTCATGGCCCTCTATCAGAATTTGGGAAGATTGGAGAAACTTAATTTTTCGCCCAAAAAAAAAAACGTAAGGGGTACCACTGTCGTTTTTTTTTTCGGGCCGAATTTTTGAGTTTCGATATCTCAGCTCTGGAAGGGGCTAGAACCTCCATTTTTGCACTCAGGTCTAAGTCTCATGGCCCTCTATCAGAATTTGGGAAGATTGGAGAAACTTAATTTTTCGCCCAAAAAAAAAACGTAAGGGGTACCACTGTCGTTTTTTTTTTCGGGCCGAATTTTTGAGTTTCGATATCTCAGCTCTGGAAGGGGCTAGAACCTCCAGTTTTGCACTCAGGTCTAAGTCTCATGGCCCTCTATCAGAATTTGGGAAGATTGGAGAAACTTAATTTTTCGCCCAAAAAAAAAACGTAAGGGGTACCACTGTCGTTTTTTTTTTCGGGCCGAATTTTTGAGTTTCGATATCTCAGCTCTGGAAGGGGCTAGAACCTCCAGTTTTGCACTCAGGTCTAAGTCTCATGGCCCTCTATCAGAATTTGGGAAGATTGGAGAAACTTAATTTTTCGCCCAAAAAAAAAACGTAAGGGGTACCACTGTCGTTTTTTTTTCGGGCCGAATTTTTGAGTTTCGATATCTCAGCTCTGGAAGGGGCTAGAACCTCCATTTTTGCACTCAGGTCTAAGTCTCATGGCCCTCTATCAGAATTTGGGAAGATTGGAGAAACTTAATTTTTCACCCGAAAAAAAAAACGTAAGGGGTACCACTGTCGTTTTTTTTTCGGGCCGAATTTTTGAGTTTCGATATCTCAGCTCTGGAAGGGGCTAGAACCTCCATTTTTGCACTCAGGTCTAAGTCTCATGGCCCTCTATCAGAATTTGGGAAGATTGGAGAAACTTAATTTTTCGCCCGAAAAAAAAAACGTAAGGGGTACCACTGTCGTTTTTTTTTTCGGGCCGAATTTTTGAGTTTCGATATCTCAGCTCTGGAAGGGGCTAGAACCTCCATTTTTGCACTCAGGTCTAAGTCTCATGGCCCTCTATCAGAATTTGGGAAGATTGGAGAAACTTAATTTTTCGCCCGAAAAAAAAAACGTAAGGGGTACCACTGTCGTTTTTTTTTTCGGGCCGAATTTTTGAGTTTCGATATCTCAGCTCTGGAAGGGGCTAGAACCTCCATTTTTGCACTCAGGTCTAAGTCGCATGGCCCTCTATCAGAATTTGGGAAGATTGGAGAAACTTAATTTTTCGCCCAAAAAAAAAAACGTAAGGGGTACCACTGTCGTTTTTTTTTCGGGCCGAATTTTTGAGTTTCGATATCTCAGCTCTGGAAGGGGCTAGAACCTCCATTTTTGCACTCAGGTCTAAGTCTCATGGCCCTCTATCAGAATTTGGGAAGATTGGAGAAACTTAATTTTTCGCCCAAAAAAAAAAACGTAAGGGGTACCACTGTCGTTTTTTTTTTCGGGCCGAATTTTTGAGTTTCGATATCTCAGCTCTGGAAGGGGCTAGAACCTCCATTTTTGCACTCAGGTCTAAGTCTCATGGCCCTCTATCAGAATTTGGGAAGATTGGAGAAACTTAATTTTTCGCCCAAAAAAAAAACGTAAGGGGTACCACTGTGGTTTTTTTTTCGGGCCGAATTTTTGAGTTTCGATATCTCAGCTCTGGAAGGGGCTAGAACCTCCATTTTTGCACTCAGGTCTAAGTCTCATGGCCCTCTATCAGAATTTGGGAAGATTGGAGAAACTTAATTTTTCGCCCAAAAAAAAAACGTAAGGGGTACCACTGTCGTTTTTTTTTTCGGGCTTAATTTTTGAGTTTCGATATCTCAGCTCTGGAATGGGCTAGAACCTCCATTTTTGCACTCAGGTCTAAGTCTCATGGCCCTCTATCAGAATTTGGGAAGATTGGAGAAACTTAATTTTTCGCCCAAAAAAAAAAACGTAAGGGGTACCACTGTCGTTTTTTTTTTCGGGCCGAATTTTTGAGTTTCGATATCTCAGCTCTGGAAGGGGCTAGAACCTCCATTTTTGCACTCAGGTCTAAGTCTCATGGCCCTCTATCAGAATTTGGGAAGATTGGAGAAACTTAATTTTTCGCCCAAAAAAAAAAACGTAAGGGGTACCACTGTCGTTTTTTTTCGGGCCGAATTTTTGAGTTTCGATATCTCAGCTCTGGAAGGGGCTAGAACCTCCATTTTTGCACTCAGGTCTAAGTCTCATGGCCCTCTATCAGAATTTGGGAAGATTGGAGAAACTTAATTTTTCGCCCGAAAAAAAAAACGTAAGGGGTACCACTGTCGTTTTTTTTTCGGGCCGAATTTTTGAGTTTCGATATCTCAGCTCTGGAAGGGGCTAGAACCTCCATTTTTGCACTCAGGTCTAAGTCTCATGGCCCTCTATCAGAATTTGGGAAGATTGGAGAAACTTAATTTTTCGCCCAAAAAAAAAACGTAAGGGGTACCACTGTCGTTTTTTTTTCGGGCCGAATTTTTGAGTTTCGATATCTCAGCTCTGGAAGGGGCTAGAACCTCCATTTTTGCACTCAGGTCTAAGTCTCATGGCCCTCTATCAGAATTTGGGAAGATTGGAGAAACTTAATTTTTCGCCCCAAAAAAAAAACGTAAGGGGTACCACTGTCGTTTTTTTTTTCGGGCCGAATTTTTGAGTTTCGATATCTCAGCTCTGGAAGGGGCTAGAACCTCCATTTTTGCACTCAGGTCTAAGTCTCATGGCCCTCTATCAGAATTTGGGAAGATTGGAGAAACTTAATTTTTCGCCCAAAAAAAAAACGTAAGGGGTACCACTGTCGTTTTTTTTTTCGGGCCGAATTTTTGAGTTTCGATATCTCAGCTCTGGAAGGGGCTAGAACCTCCAGTTTTGCACTCAGGTCTAAGTCTCATGGCCCTCTATCAGAATTTGGGAAGATTGGAGAAACTTAATTTTTCGCCCAAAAAAAAAACGTAAGGGGTACCACTGTCGTTTTTTTTTCGGGCCGAATTTTTGAGTTTCGATATCTCAGCTCTGGAAGGGGCTAGAACCTCCATTTTTGCACTCAGGTCTAAGTCTCATGGCCCTCTATCAGAATTTGGGAAGATTGGAGAAACTTAATTTTTCACCCGAAAAAAAAAACGTAAGGGGTACCACTGTCGTTTTTTTTTCGGGTCGAATTTTTGAGTTTCGATATCTCAGCTCTGGAAGGGGCTAGAACCTCCATTTTTGCACTCAGGTCTAAGTCTCATGGCCCTCTATCAGAATTTGGGAAGATTGGAGAAACTTAATTTTTCGCCCGAAAAAAAAAACGTAAGGGGTACCACTGTCGTTTTTTTTTTGGGCCGAATTTTTGAGTTTCGATATCTCAGCTCTGGAAGGGGCTAGAACCTCCATTTTTGCACTCAGGTCTAAGTCTCATGGCCCTCTATCAGAATTTGGGAAGATTGGAGAAACGTAATTTTTCGCCCAAAAAAAAAAACGTAAGGGGTACCACTGTCGTTTTTTTTTTTCGGGCCGAATTTTTGAGTTTCGATATCTCAGCTCTGGAAGGGGCTAGAACCTCCATTTTTGCACTCAGGTCTAAGTCTCATGGCCCTCTATCAGAATTTGGGAAGATTGGAGAAACTTAATTTTTCGCCCAAAAAAAAACCGTAAGGGGTACCACTGTCGTTTTTTTTTTTCGGGCCGAATTTTTGAGTTTCCATATCTCAGCTCTGGAAGGGGCTAGAGCCTCCATTTTTGCACTCAGGTCTAAGTCTCATGGCCCTCTATCAGAATCCAGAGTTTTGGGAAGATTGGAGAAACTTAATTTTTCGCCCCCCAAAAAAAACGTAAGGGGTACCACTGTCGTTTTTTTTTTCGGGCCGAATTTTTGAGTTTCGATATCTCAACTCTGGAAGGGGCTAGAGCCTCCATTTTTGCACTCAGGTCTAAGTCTCATGGCCCTGTATCAGAATTTGGGAAGATTGGAGAAACTTTTTTTTTCTTCCCAAAAAAAAAAACGTAAGGGGTACAACTGTCGTTTTTTTTTCGGGCCGAATTTTTGAGTTTCGATATCTCAGCTTTGGAAGGGGCTAGAGCCTCCATTTTTGCACTCAGGTCTAAGTCTCATGGCCCTCTATCAGAATTTGGGAAGATTGGAGAAACTTAATTTTTCGCCCAAAAAAAAACGTAAGGGGTACCACTGTCGTTTTTTTTTTCGGGACGAATTTTTGAGTTTCGATATCTCAGCTCTGGAAGGGGCTAGAGCCTCCATTTTTGCACTCAGGTCTAAGTCTCATGGCCCTCTATCAGAATTTGGGAAGATTGGAGAAACTTAATTTTTCGCCCAAAAAAAAAAACGTAAGGGGTACCACTGTCGTTTTTTTTTTCGGGACGAATTTTTGAGTTTCGATATCTCAGCTCTGGAAAGGGCTAGAGCCTCCATTTTTGCACTCAGGTCTAAGTCTCATGGCCCTCTATCAGAATTTCGGAAAATTGGAGAAACTTAATTTTTCGCCCAAAAAAAAAACGTAAGGGGTACCACTGTCGTTTTTTTTTTCGGGCCGAATTTTTGAGTTTCGATATCTCAGCTCTGGAAGGGGCTAGAGCCTCCATTTTTGCACTCAGGTCTAAGTCTCATGGCCCTCTATCAGAATTTGGGAAGATTGGAGAAACTTAATTTTTCGCCCAAAAAAAAAACGTAAGGGGTACCACTGTCGTTTTTTTTTCGGGCCGAATTTTTGAGTTTCGATATCTCAGCTCTGGAAGGGGCTAGAACCTCCATTTTTGCACTCAGGTCTAAGTCTCATGGCCCTCTATCAGAATTTGGGAAGATTGGAGAAACTTAATTTTTCGCCCCAAAAAAAAAACGTAAGGGGTACCACTGTCGTTTTTTTTTTCGGGCCGAATTTTTGAGTTTCGATATCTCAGCTCTGGAAGGGGCTAGAACCTCCATTTTTGCACTCAGGTCTAAGTCTCATGGCCCTCTATCAGAATTTGGGAAGATTGGAGAAACTTAATTTTTCGCCCCAAAAAAAAAACGTAAGGGGTACCACTGTCGTTTTTTTTTTTCGGGCCGAATTTTTGAGTTTCGATATCTCAGCTCTGGAAGGGGCTAGAACCTCCATTTTTGCACTCAGGTCTAAGTCTCATGGCCCTCTATCAGAATTTGGGAAGATTGGAGAAACTTAATTTTTCGCCCCAAAAAAAAAACGTAAGGGGTACCACTGTCGTTTTTTTTTTCGGGCCGAATTTTTGAGTTTCGATATCTCAGCTCTGGAAGGGGCTAGAACCTCCATTTTTGCACTCAGGTCTAAGTCTCATGGCCCTCTATCAGAATTTGGGAAGATTGGAGAAACTTAATTTTTCACCCGAAAAAAAAAAAACGTAAGGGGTACCACTGTCGTTTTTTTTTCGGGCCGAATTTTTGAGTTTCGATATCTCAGCTCTGGAAGGGGCTAGAACCTCCATTTTTGCACTCAGGTCTAAGTCTCATGGCCCTCTATCAGAATTTGGGAAGATTGGAGAAACTTAATTTTTCGCCCGAAAAAAAAAACGTAAGGGGTACCACTGTCGTTTTTTTTTTCGGGCCGAATTTTTGAGTTTCGATATCTCAGCTCTGGAAGGGGCTAGAACCTCCATTTTTGCACTCAGGTCTAAGTCTCATGGCCCTCTATCAGAATTTGGGAAGATTGGAGAAACTTAATTTTTCGCCCGAAAAAAAAAACGTAAGGGGTACCACTGTCGTTTTTTTTTTCGGGCCGAATTTTTGAGTTTCGATATCTCAGCTCTGGAAGGGGCTAGAACCTCCATTTTTGCACTCAGGTCTAAGTCGCATGGCCCTCTATCAGAATTTGGGAAGATTGGAGAAACTTAATTTTTCGCCCAAAAAAAAAAACGTAAGGGGTACCACTGTCGTTTTTTTTTCGGGCCGAATTTTTGAGTTTCGATATCTCAGCTCTGGAAGGGGCTAGAACCTCCATTTTTGCACTCAGGTCTAAGTCTCATGGCCCTCTATCAGAATTTGGGAAGATTGGAGAAACTTAATTTTTCGCCCAAAAAAAAAAAACGTAAGGGGTACCACTGTCGTTTTTTTTTTCGGGCCGAATTTTTGAGTTTCGATATCTCAGCTCTGGAAGGGGCTAGAACCTCCATTTTTGCACTCAGGTCTAAGTCTCATGGCCCTCTATCAGAATTTGGGAAGATTGGAGAAACTTAATTTTTCGCCCAAAAAAAAAACGTAAGGGGTACCACTGTCGTTTTTTTTTCGGGCCGAATTTTTGAGTTTCGATATCTCAGCTCTGGAAGGGGCTAGAACCTCCATTTTTGCACTCAGGTCTAAGTCTCATGGCCCTCTATCAGAATTTGGGAAGATTGGAGAAACTTAATTTTTCGCCCAAAAAAAAAAACGTAAGGGGTACCACTGTCGTTTTTTTTTTCGGGCTGAATTTTTGAGTTTCGATATCTCAGCTCTGGAAGGGGCTAGAACCTCCATTTTTGAACTCAGGTCTAAGTCTCATGGCCCTCTATCAGAATTTGGGAAGATTGGAGAAACTTAATTTTTCGCCCAAAAAAAAAAACGTAAGGGGTACCACTGTCGTTTTTTTTTTTCGGGACGAATTTTTGAGTTTCGATATCTCAGCTCTGGAAGGGGCTAGAACCTCCATTTTTGCACTCAGGTCTAAGTCTCATGGCCCTCTATCAGAATTTGGGAAGATTGGAGAAACTTAATTTTTCGCCCAAAAAAAAAACGTAAGGGGTACCACTGTCGTTTTTTTTTTCGGGCCGAATTTTTGAGTTTCGATATCTCAGCTCTGGAAGGGGCTAGAACCTCAATTTTTGCACTCAGGTCTAAGTCTCATGGCCCTCTATCAGAATTTGGGAAGATTGGAGAAACTTAATTTTTCGCCCAAAAAAAAAAACGTAAGGGGTACCACTGTCGTTTTTTTTTTCGGGCCGAATTTTTGAGTTTCGATATCTCAGCTCTGGAAGGGGCTAGAACCTCCATTTTTGCACTCAGGTCTAAGTCTCATGGCCCTCTATCAGAATTTGGGAAGATTGGAGAAACTTAATTTTTCGCCCAAAAAAAAAACGTAAGGGGTACCACTGTCGTTTTTTTTTTCGGGCCGAATTTTTGAGTTTCGATATCTCAGCTCTGGAAGGGGCTAGAACCTCCAGTTTTGCACTCAGGTCTAAGTCTCATCGCCCTCTATCAGAATTTGGGAAGATTGGAGAAACTTAATTTTTCGCCCAAAAAAAAAACGTAAGGGGTACCACTGTCGTTTTTTTTTCGGGCCGAATTTTTGAGTTTCGATATCTCAGCTCTGGAAGGGGCTAGAACCTCCATTTTTGCACTCAGGTCTAAGTCTCATGGCCCTCTATCAGAATTTGGGAAGATTGGAGAAACTTAATTTTTCACCCGAAAAAAAAAAAACGTAAGGGGTACCACTGTCGTTTTTTTTTCAGGCCGAATTTTTGAGTTTCGATATCTCAGCTCTGGAAGGGGCTAGAACCTCCATTTTTGCACTCAGGTCTAAGTCTCATGGCCCTCTATCAGAATTTGGGAAGATTGGAGAAACTTAATTTTTCGCCCGAAAAAAAAAACGTAAGGGGTACCACTGTCGTTTTTTTTTTCGGGCCGAATTTTTGAGTTTCGATATCTCAGCTCTGGAAGGGGCTAGAACCTCCATTTTTGCACTCAGGTCTAAGTCTCATGGCCCTCTATCAGAATTTGGGAAGATTGGAGAAACTTAATTTTTCGCCCAAAAAAAAAACGTAAGGGGTACCACTGTCGTTTTTTTTTCGGGCCGAATTTTTGAGTTTCGATATCTCAGCTCTGGAAGGGGCTAGAACCTCCATTTTTGCACTCAGGTCTAAGTCTCATGGCCCTCTATCAGAATTTGGGAAGATTGGAGAAACTTAATTTTTCGCCCAAAAAAAAAAACGTAAGGGGTACCACTGTCGTTTTTTTTTTCGGGCCGAATTTTTGAGTTTCGATATCTCAGCTCTGGAAGGGGCTAGAACCTCCATTTTTGCACTCAGGTCTAAGTCTCATGGCCCTCTATCAGAATTTGGGAAGATTGGAGAAACTTAATTTTTCGCCCAAAAAAAAAACGTAAGGGGTACCACTGTCGTTTTTTTTTTCGGGCCGAATTTTTGAGTTTCGATATCTCAGCTCTGGAAGGGGCTAGAACCTCCAGTTTTGCACTCAGGTCTAAGTCTCATGGCCCTCTATCAGAATTTGGGAAGATTGGAGAAACTTAATTTTTCGCCCAAAAAAAAACGTAAGGGGTACCACTGTCGTTTTTTTTTTCGGGCCGAATTTTTGAGTTTCGATATCTCAGCTCTGGAAGGGGCTAGAACCTCCAGTTTTGCACTCAGGTCTAAGTCTCATGGCCCTCTATCAGAATTTGGGAAGATTGGAGAAACTTAATTTTTCGCCCAAAAAAAAAACGTAAGGGGTACCACTGTCGTTTTTTTTTCGGGCCGAATTTTTGAGTTTCGATATCTCAGCTCTGGAAGGGGCTAGAACCTCCATTTTTGCACTCAGGTCTAAGTCTCATGGCCCTCTATCAGAATTTGGGAAGATTGGAGAAACTTAATTTTTCACCCGAAAAAAAAAAACGTAAGGGGTACCACTGTCGTTTTTTTTTCGGGCCGAATTTTTGAGTTTCGATATCTCAGCTCTGGAAGGGGCTAGAACCTCCATTTTTGCACTCAGGTCTAAGTCTCATGGCCCTCTATCAGAATTTGGGAAGATTGGAGAAACTTAATTTTTCGCCCGAAAAAAAAAACGTAAGGGGTACCACTGTCGTTTTTTTTTTCGGGCCGAATTTTTGAGTTTCGATATCTCAGCTCTGGAAGGGGCTAGAACCTCCATTTTTGCACTCAGGTCTAAGTCTCATGGCCCTCTATCAGAATTTGGGAAGATTGGAGAAACTTAATTTTTCGCCCGAAAAAAAAAACGTAAGGGGTACCACTGTCGTTTTTTTTTTCGGGCCGAATTTTTGAGTTTCGATATCTCAGCTCTGGAAGGGGCTAGAACCTCCATTTTTGCACTCAGGTCTAAGTCGCATGGCCCTCTATCAGAATTTGGGAAGATTGGAGAAACTTAATTTTTCGCCCAAAAAAAAAAACGTAAGGGGTACCACTGTCGTTTTTTTTTCGGGCCGAATTTTTGAGTTTCGATATCTCAGCTCTGGAAGGGGCTAGAACCTCCATTTTTGCACTCAGGTCTAAGTCTCATGGCCCTCTATCAGAATTTGGGAAGATTGGAGAAACTTAATTTTTCGCCCAAAAAAAAAAACGTAAGGGGTACCACTGTCGTTTTTTTTTTCGGGCCGAATTTTTGAGTTTCGATATCTCAGCTCTGGAAGGGGCTAGAACCTCCATTTTTGCACTCAGGTCTAAGTCTCATGGCCCTCTATCAGAATTTGGGAAGATTGGAGAAACTTAATTTTTCGCCCAAAAAAAAAACGTAAGGGGTACCACTGTGGTTTTTTTTTCGGGCCGAATTTTTGAGTTTCGATATCTCAGCTCTGGAAGGGGCTAGAACCTCCATTTTTGCACTCAGGTCTAAGTCTCATGGCCCTCTATCAGAATTTGGGAAGATTGGAGAAACTTAATTTTTCGCCCAAAAAAAAAACGTAAGGGGTACCACTGTCGTTTTTTTTTTCGGGCTGAATTTTTGAGTTTCGATATCTCAGCTCTGGAATGGGCTAGAACCTCCATTTTTGCACTCAGGTCTAAGTCTCATGGCCCTCTATCAGAATTTGGGAAGATTGGAGAAACTTAATTTTTCGCCCAAAAAAAAAAACGTAAGGGGTACCACTGTCGTTTTTTTTTTTCGGGCCGAATTTTTGAGTTTCGATATCTCAGCTCTGGAAGGGGCTAGAACCTCCATTTTTGCACTCAGGTCTAAGTCTCATGGCCCTCTATCAGAATTTGGGAAGATTGGAGAAACTTAATTTTTCGCCCAAAAAAAAAAACGTAAGGGGTACCACTGTCGTTTTTTTTCGGGCCGAATTTTTGAGTTTCGATATCTCAGCTCTGGAAGGGGCTAGAACCTCCATTTTTGCACTCAGGTCTAAGTCTCATGGCCCTCTATCAGAATTTGGGAAGATTGGAGAAACTTAATTTTTCGCCCAAAAAAAAAAACGTAAGGGGTACCACTGTCGTTTTTTTTTCGGGCCGAATTTTTGAGTTTCGATATCTCAGCTCTGGAAGGGGCTAGAACCTCCATTTTTGCACTCAGGTCTAAGTCTCATGGCCCTCTATCAGAATTTGGGAAGATTGGAGAAACTTAATTTTTCGCCCCAAAAAAAAAACGTAAGGGGTACCACTGTCGTTTTTTTTTTCGGGCCGAATTTTTGAGTTTCGATATCTCAGCTCTGGAAGGGGCTAGAACCTCCATTTTTGCACTCAGGTCTAAGTCTCATGGCCCTCTATCAGAATTTGGGAAGATTGGAGAAACTTAATTTTTCGCCCAAAAAAAAAACGTAAGGGGTACCACTGTCGTTTTTTTTTTCGGGCCGAATTTTTGAGTTTCGATATCTCAGCTCTGGAAGGGGCTAGAACCTCCAGTTTTGCACTCAGGTCTAAGTCTCATGGCCCTCTATCAGAATTTGGGAAGATTGGAGAAACTTAATTTTTCGCCCAAAAAAAAAACGTAAGGGGTACCACTGTCGTTTTTTTTTCGGGCCGAATTTTTGAGTTTCGATATCTCAGCTCTGGAAGGGGCTAGAACCTCCATTTTTGCACTCAGGTCTAAGTCTCATGGCCCTCTATCAGAATTTGGGAAGATTGGAGAAACTTAATTTTTCACCCGAAAAAAAAAACGTAAGGGGTACCACTGTCGTTTTTTTTTCGGGTCGAATTTTTGAGTTTCGATATCTCAGCTCTGGAAGGGGCTAGAACCTCCATTTTTGCACTCAGGTCTAAGTCTCATGGCCCTCTATCAGAATTTGGGAAGATTGGAGAAACTTAATTTTTCGCCCGAAAAAAAAAACGTAAGGGGTACCACTGTCGTTTTTTTTTTCGGGCCGAATTTTTGAGTTTCGATATCTCAGCTCTGGAAGGGGCTAGAACCTCCATTTTTGCACTCAGGTCTAAGTCTCATGGCCCTCTATCAGAATTTGGGAAGATTGGAGAAACGTAATTTTTCGCCCAAAAAAAAAAAACGTAAGGGGTACCACTGTCGTTTTTTTTTTTCGGGCCGAATTTTTGAGTTTCGATATCTCAGCTCTGGAAGGGGCTAGAACCTCCATTTTTGCACTCAGGTCTAAGTCTCATGGCCCTCTATCAGAATTTGGGAAGATTGGAGAAACTTAATTTTTCGCCCAAAAAAAAACCGTAAGGGGTACCACTGTCGTTTTTTTTTTTTCGGGCCGAATTTTTGAGTTTCCATATCTCAGCTCTGGAAGGGGCTAGAGCCTCCATTTTTGCACTCAGGTCTAAGTCTCATGGCCCTCTATCAGAATCCAGAGTTTTGGGAAGATTGGAGAAACTTAATTTTTCGCCCCCCAAAAAAAACGTAAGGGGTACCACTGTCGTTTTTTTTTCGGGCCGAATTTTTGAGTTTCGATATCTCAACTCTGGAAGGGGCTAGAGCCTCCATTTTTGCACTCAGGTCTAAGTCTCATGGCCCTGTATCAGAATTTGGGAAGATTGGAGAAACTTTTTTTTTCTTCCCAAAAAAAAAAACGTAAGGGGTACAACTGTCGTTTTTTTTTCGGGCCGAATTTTTGAGTTTCGATATCTCAGCTTTGGAAGGGGCTAGAGCCTCCATTTTTGCACTCAGGTCTAAGTCTCATGGCCCTCTATCAGAATTTGGGAAGATTGGAGAAACTTAATTTTTCGCCCAAAAAAAAACGTAAGGGGTACCACTGTCGTTTTTTTTTTTCGGGACGAATTTTTGAGTTTCGATATCTCAGCTCTGGAAGGGGCTAGAGCCTCCATTTTTGCACTCAGGTCTAAGTCTCATGGCCCTCTATCAGAATTTGGGAAGATTGGAGAAACTTAATTTTTCGCCCAAAAAAAAAACGTAAGGGGTACCACTGTCGTTTTTTTTTTCGGGACGAATTTTTGAGTTTCGATATCTCAGCTCTGGAAAGGGCTAGAGCCTCCATTTTTGCACTCAGGTCTAAGTCTCATGGCCCTCTATCAGAATTTCGGAAAATTGGAGAAACTTAATTTTTCGCCCAAAAAAAAAACGTAAGGGGTACCACTGTCGTTTTTTTTTTCGGGCCGAATTTTTGAGTTTCGATATCTCAGCTCTGGAAGGGGCTAGAGCCTCCATTTTTGCACTCAGGTCTAAGTCTCATGGCCCTCTATCAGAATTTGGGAAGATTGGAGAAACTTAATTTTTCGCCCAAAAAAAAAACGTAAGGGGTACCACTGTCGTTTTTTTTTCGGGCCGAATTTTTGAGTTTCGATATCTCAGCTCTGGAAGGGGCTAGAACCTCCATTTTTGCACTCAGGTCTAAGTCTCATGGCCCTCTATCAGAATTTGGGAAGATTGGAGAAACTTAATTTTTCGCCCCAAAAAAAAAACGTAAGGGGTACCACTGTCGTTTTTTTTTTCGGGCCGAATTTTTGAGTTTCGATATCTCAGCTCTGGAAGGGGCTAGAACCTCCATTTTTGCACTCAGGTCTAAGTCTCATGGCCCTCTATCAGAATTTGGGAAGATTGGAGAAACTTAATTTTTCGCCCAAAAAAAAAAACGTAAGGGGTACCACTGTCGTTTTTTTTTTCGGGCCGAATTTTTGAGTTTCGATATCTCAGCTCTGGAAGGGGCTAGAACCTCCAGTTTTGCACTCAGGTCTAAGTCTCATGGCCCTCTATCAGAATTTGGGAAGATTGGAGAAACTTAACTTTTCGCCCGAAAAAAAAAACGTAAGGGGTACCACTGTCGTTTTTTTTTTTTCGGGCCGAATTTTTGAGTTTCGATATCTCAGCTCTGGAAGGGGCTAGAACCTCCATTTTTGCACTCAGGTCTAAGTCTCATGGCCCTCTATCAGAATTTGGGAAGATTGGAGAAACTTAATTTTTCGCCCAAAAAAAAAAACGTAAGGGGTACCACTGTCGTTTTTTTTTTCGGGCCGAATTTTTGAGTTTCGATATCTCAGCTCTGGAAGGGGCTAGAACCTCCATTTTTGCACTCAGGTCTAAGTCTCATGGCCCTCTATCAGAATTTGGGAAGATTGGAGAAACTTAATTTTTCGCCCAAAAAAAAAACGTAAGGGGTACCACTGTCGTTTTTTTTTTTCGGGCCGAATTTTTGAGTTTCGATATCTCAGCTCTGGAAGGGGCTAGAGCCTCCATTTTTGCACTCAGGTCTAAGTCTCATGGCCCTCTATCAGAATTTGGGAAGATTGGAGAAACTTAATTTTTCGCCCAAAAAAAAAACGTAAGGGGTACCACTGTCGTTTTTTTTTCGGGCCGAATTTTTGAGTTTCGATATCTCAGCTCTGGAAGGGGCTAGAGCCTCCATTTTTGCACTCAGGTCTAAGTCTCATGGCCCTCTATCAGAATCCAGAGTTTTGGGAAGATTGGAGAAACTTAATTTTTCGCCCCCCAAAAAAAACGTAAGGGGTACCACTGTCGTTTTTTTTTTTTCGGGCCGAATTTTTGAGTTTCGATATCTCAGCTCTGGAAGGGGCTAGAACCTCCATTTTTGCACTCAGGTCTAAGTCTCATGGCCCTCTATCAGAATTTGGGAAGATTGGAGAAACTTAATTTTTCGCCCAAAAAAAAAACGTAAGGGGTACCACTGTCGTTTTTTTTTCGGGCCGAATTTTTGAGTTTCGATATCTCAGCTCTGGAAGGGGCTAGAACCTCCATTTTTGCACTCAGGTCTAAGTCTCAAGGCCATCTATCAGAATTTGGGAAGATTGGAGAAACTTAATTTTTCGCCCAAAAAAAAAAAACGTAAGGGGTACCACTGTCGTTTTTTTTTCGGGCCGAATTTTTGAGTTTCGATATCTCAGCTCTGGAAGGGGCTAGAACCTCCATTTTTGCACTCAGGTCTAAGTCTCATGGCCCTCTATCAGAATTTGGGAAGATTGGAGAAACTTAATTTTTCGCCCAAAAAAAAAACGTAAGGGGTACCACTGTCGTTTTTTTTTCGGGCCGAATTTTTGAGTTTCGATATCTCAGCTCTGAAAGGGGCTAGAACCTCCATTTTTGCACTCAGGTCTAAGTCTCATGGCCCTCTATCAGAATTTGGGAAGATTGGAGAAACTTAATTTTTCGCCCGAAAAAAAAAACGTAAGGGGTACCACTGTCGTTTTTTTTTCGGGCCGAATTTTTGAGTTTCGATATCTCAGCTCTGGAAGGGGCTAGAACCTCCATTTTTGCACTCAGGTCTAAGTCTCATGGCCCTCTATCAGAATTTGGGAAGATTGGAGAAACTTAATTTTTCGCCCAAAAAAAAAAACGTAAGGGGTACCACTGTCGTTTTTTTTTTCGGGCCGAATTTTTGAGTTTCGATATCTCAGCTCTGGAAGGGGCTAGAACCTCCATTTTTGCACTCAGGTCTAAGTCTCATGGCCCTCTATCAGAATTTGGGAAGATTGGAGAAACTTAATTTTTCGCCCAAAAAAAAAAACGTAAGGGGTACCACTGTCGTTTTTTTTTCGGGCCGAATTTTTGAGTTTCGATATCTCAGCTCTGGAAGGGGCTAGAACCTCCATTTTTGCACTCAGGTCTAAGTCTCATGGCCCTCTATCAGAATTTGGGAAGATTGGAGAAACTTAATTTTTCACCTGAAAAAAAAAAACGTAAGGGGTACCACTGTCGTTTTTTTTTCGGGCCGAATTTTTGAGTTTCGATATCTCAGCTCTGGAAGGGGCTAGAACCTCCATTTTTGCACTCAGGTCTAAGTCTCATGGCCCTCTATCAGAATTTGGGAAGATTGGAGAAACTTAATTTTTCGCGCAAAAAAAAAAACGTAAGGGGTACCACTGTCGTTTTTTTTTCGGGCCGAATTTTTGAGTTTCGATATCTCAGCTCTGGAAGGGGCTAGAACCTCCATTTTTGCACTCAGGTCTAAGTCTCATGGCCCTCTATCAGAATTTGGGAAGATTGGATAAACTTAATTTTTCGCCCGAAAAAAAAAACGTAAGGGGTACCACTGTCGTTTTTTTTTTCGGGCCGAATTTTTGAGTTTCGATATCTCAGCTCTGGAAGGGGCTAGAACCTCCATTTTTGCACTCAGGTCTAAGTCTCATGGCCCTCTATTAAAATTTGGGAAGATTGGAGAAACTAAATTTTTCGCCCGAAAAAAAAAACGTAAGGGGTACCACTGTCGTTTTTTTTTCGGGCCGAATTTTTGAGTTTCGATGTCTCAGCTCTGGAAGGGGCTAGAACCTCCATTTTTGCACTCAGGTCTAAGTCTCATGGCCCTCTATCAGAATTTGGGAAGATTGGAGAAACTTAATTTTTCGCCCAAAAAAAAAAAACGTAAGGGGTACCACTGTCGTTTTTTTTTTCGGGCCGAATTTTTGAGTTTCGATATCTCAGCTCTGGAAGGGGCTAGAACCTCCATTTTTGCACTCAGGTCTAAGTCTCATGGCCCTCTATCAGAATTTGGGAAGATTGGAGAAACTTAATTTTTCGCCCGAAAAAAAAAACGTAAGGGGTACCACTGTCGTTTTTTTTTCGGGCCGAATTTTTGAGTTTCGATATCTCAGCTCTGGAAGGGGCTAGAACCTCCATTTTTGCACTCAGGTCTAAGTCTCATGGCCCTCTATCAGAATTTGGGAAGATTGGAGAAACTTAATTTTTCGCCCAAAAAAAAAAAACGTAAGGGGTACCACTGTCGTTTTTTTTTCGGGCCGAATTTTTGAGTTTCGATATCTCAGCTCTGGAAGGGGCTAGAACCTCCATTTTTGCACTCAGGTCTAAGTCTCATGGCCCTCTATCAGAATTTGGGAAGATTGGAGAAACTTAATTTTTCACCTGAAAAAAAAAACGTAAGGGGTACCACTGTCGTTTTTTTTTCGGGCCGAATTTTTGAGTTTCGATATCTCAGCTCTGGAAGGGGCTAGAACCTCCATTTTTGCACTCAGGTCTAAGTCTCATGGCCCTCTATCAGAATTTGGGAAGATTGGAGAAACTTAATTTTTCGCCCAAAAAAAAAAACGTAAGGGGTACCACTGTCGTTTTTTTTTCGGGCCGAATTTTTGAGTTTCGATATCTCAGCTCTGGAAGGGGCTAGAACCTCCATTTTTGCACTCAGGTCTAAGTCTCATGGCCCTCTATCAGAATTTGGGAAGATTGGAGAAACTTAATTTTTCGCCCAAAAAAAAAAACGTAAGGGGTACCACTGTCGTTTTTTTTTTCGGGCCGAATTTTTGAGTTTCGATATCTCAGCTCTGGAAGGGGCTAGAACCTCCATTTTTGCACTCAGGTCTAAGTCTCATGGCCCTCTATCAGAATTTGGGAAGATTTGAGAAACTTAATTTTTCGCCCCAAAAAAAAAACGTAAGGGATACCACTGTCGTTTTTTTTTCGGGCCGAATTTTTGAGTTTCGATATCTCAGCTCTGGAAGGGGCTAGAACCTCCATTTTTGCACTCAGGTCTAAGTCTCATGGCCCTCTATCAGAATTTGGGAAGATTGGAGAAACTTAATTTTTCGCCCGAAAAAAAAAACGTAAGGGGTACCACTGTCGTTTTTTTTTCGGGCCGAATTTTTGAGTTTCGATATCTCAGCTCTGGAAGGGGCTAGAACCTCCATTTTTGCACTCAGGTCTAAGTCTCATGGCCCTCTATCAGAATTTGGGAAGATTGGAGAAACTTAATTTTTCGCCCAAAAAAAAAAACGTAAGGGGTACCACTGTCGTTTTTTTTTTCGGGCCGAATTTTTGAGTTTTGATATCTCAGCTCTGGAAGGGGCTAGAACCTCCATTTTTGCACTCAGGTCTAAGTCTCATGGCCCTCTATCAGAATTTGGGAAGATTGGAGAAACTTAAATTTTCGCCCAAAAAAAAAAAAACGTAAGGGGTACCACTGTCGTTTTTTTTTCGGGCCGAATTTTTGAGTTTCGATATCTCAGCTCTGGAAGGGGCTAGAACCTCCATTTTTGCACTCAGGTCTAAGTCTCATGGCCCTCTATCAGAAATTGGGAAGATTGGAGAAACTTAATTTTTCGCCCAAAAAAAAAAAACGTAAGGGGTACCACTGTCGTTTTTTTTTTCGGGCCGAATTTTTGAGTTTCGATATCTCAGCTCTGGAAGGGGCTAGAACCTCCATTTTTGCACTCAGGTCTAAGTCTCATGGCCCTCTATCAGAATTTGGGAAGATTGGAGAAACTAAATTTTTCGCCCGAAAAAAAAAACGTAAGGGGTACCACTGTCGTTTTTTTTTCGGGCCGAATTTTTGAGTTTCGATATCTCAGCTCTGGAAGGGGCTAGAACCTCCATTTTTGCACTCAGGTCTAAGTCTCATGGCCCTCTATCAGAATTTGGGAAGATTGGAGAAACTTAATTTTTCGCCCGAAAAAAAAACGTAAGGGGTACCACTGTCGTTTTTTTTTCGGGCCGAATTTTTGAGTTTCGATATCTCAGCTCTGGAAGGGGCTAGAACCTCCATTTTTGCACTCAGGTCTAAGTCTCATGGCCCTCTATTAGAATTTGGGAAGATTGGAGAAACTTAATTTTTCGCCCAAAAAAAAAACGTAAGGGGTACCACTGTCGCTGTTTTTTTTCGGGCCGAATTTTTGAGTTTCGATATCTCAGCTCTGGAAGGGGCTAGAACCTCCATTTTTGCACTCAGGTCTAAGTCTCATGGCCCTCTATCAGAATTTGGGAAGATTGGAGAAACTTAATTTTTCGCCCAAAAAAAAAAAACGTAAGGGGTACCACTGTCGTTTTTTTTTCGGGCCGAATTTTTGAGTTTCGATATCTCAGCTCTGGAAGGGGCTAGAACCTCCATTTTTGCACTCAGGTCTAAGTCTCATGGCCCTCTATCAGAATTTGGGAAGATTGGAGAAACTTAATTTTTCGCCCAAAAAAAAAAAACGTAAGGGGTACCACTGTCGTTTTTTTTTTCGGGCCGAATTTTTGAGTTTCGATATCTCAGCTCTGGAAGGGGCTAGAACCTCCATTTTTGCACTCAGGTCTAAGTCTCATGGCCCTCTATCAGAATTTGGGAAGATTGGAGAAACTAAATTTTTCGCCCGAAAAAAAAAACGTAAGGGGTACCACTGTCGTTTTTTTTTCGGGCCGAATTTTTGAGTTTCGATATCTCAGCTCTGGAAGGGGCTAGAACCTCCATTTTTGCACTCAGGTCTAAGTCTCATGGCCCTCTATCAGAATTTGGGAAGATTGGAGAAACTTAATTTTTCGCCCAAAAAAAAAAACGTAAGGGGTACCACTGTCGTTTTTTTTTTCGGGCCGAATTTTTGAGTTTCGATATCTCAGCTCTGGAAGGGGCTAGAACCTCCATTTTTGCACTCAGGTCTAAGTCTCATGGCCCTCTATCAGAATTTGGGAAGATTGGAGAAACTTAATTTTTCGCCCGAAAAAAAAAACGTAAGGGGTACCACTGTCGTTTTTTTTTCGGGCCGAATTTTTGAGTTTCGATATCTCAGCTCTGGAAGGAACTAGAACCTCCATTTTTGCACTCAGGTCTAAGTCTCATGGCCCTCTATCAGAATTTGGGAAGATTGGATAAACTTAATTTTTCGGCCAAAAAAAAAACGTAAGGGGTACCACTGTCGTTTTTTTTTTCGGGCCGAATTTTTGAGTTTCGATATCTCAGCTCTGGAAGGGGCTAGAACCTCCATTTTTGCACTCAGGTCTAAGTCTCATGGCCCTCTATCAGAATTTGGGAAGATTGGAGAAACTTAATTTTTCGCCCAAAAAAAAAACGTAAGGGGTACCACTGTCGTTTTTTTTTCGGGCCGAATTTTTGAGTTTCGATATCTCAGCTCTGGAAGGGGCTAGAACCTCCATTTTTGCACTCAGGTCTAAGTCTCATGGCCCTCTATCAGAATTTGGGAAGATTGGAGAAACTTAATTTTTCGCCCAAAAAAAAACGTAAGGGGTACCACTGTTGTTTTTTTTTCGGGCCGAATTTTTGAGTTTCGATATCTCAGCTCTGGAAGGGGCTAGAACCTCCATTTTTGCACTCAGGTCTAAGTCTCGTGGCCCTCTATCAGAATTTGGGAAGATTGGATAAACTTAATTTTTCGCCCGAAAAAAAAAAACGTAAGGGGTACCACTGTCGTTTTTTTTTCGGGCCGAATTTTTGAGTTTCGATATCTCAGCTCTGGAAGGGGCTAGAACCTCCATTTTTGCACTCAGGTCTAAGTCTCATGGCCCTCTATTAGAATTTGGGAAGATTGGAGAAACTAAATTTTTCGCCCGAAAAAAAAAACGTAAGGGGTACCACTGTCGTTTTTTTTTCGGGCCGAATTTTTGAGTTTCGATATCTCAGCTCTGGAAGGGGCTAGAACCTCCATTTTTGCACTCAGGTCTAAGTCTCATGGCCCTCTATCAGAATTTGGGAAGATTGGAGAAACTTAATTTTTCGCCCAAAAAAAAAAACGTAAGGGGTACCACTGTCGTTTTTTTTTTTCGGGCCGAATTTTTGAGTTTCGATATCTCAGCTCTGGAAGGGGCTAGAACCTCCATTTTTGCACTCAGGTCTAAGTCTCATGGCCCTCTATCAGAATTTGGGAAGATTGGAGAAACTTAATTTTTCGCCCGAAAAAAAAAACGTAAGGGGTACCACTGTCGTTTTTTTTTCGGGCCGAATTTTTGAGTTTCGATATCCCAGCTCTGGAAGGGGCTAGAACCTCCATTTTTGCACTCAGGTCTAAGTCTCATGGCCCTCTATCAGAATTTGGGAAGATTGGAGAAACTTAATTTTTCGCCCAAAAAAAAAATCGTAAGGGGTACCACTGTCGTTTTTTTTTCGGGCCGAATTTTTGAGTTTCGATATCTCAGCTCTGGAAGGGGCTAGAACCTCCATTTTTGCACTCAGGTCTAAGTCTCATGGCCCTCTATCAGAATTTGGGAAGATTGGAGAAACTTAATTTTTCACCTGAAAAAAAAAACGTAAGGGGTACCACTGTCGTTTTTTTTTCGGGCCGAATTTTTGAGTTTCGATATCTCAGCTCTGGAAGGGGCTAGAACCTCCATTTTTGCACTCAGGTCTAAGTCTCATGGCCCTCTATCAGAATTTGGGAAGATTGGAGAAACTTAATTTTTCGCCCAAAAAAAAAACGTAAGGGGTACCACTGTCGTTTTTTTTTCGGGCCGAATTTTTGAGTTTCGATATCTCAGCTCTGGAAGGGGCTAGAACCTCCATTTTTGCACTCAGGTCTAAGTCTCATGGCCCTCTATCAGAATTTGGGAAGATTGGAGAAACTTAATTTTTCGCCCCAAAAAAAAACGTAAGGGGTACCACTGTCGTTTTTTTTTTCGGGCCGAATTTTTGAGTTTCGATATCTCAGCTCTGGAAGGGGCTAGAACCTCCATTTTTGCACTCAGGTCTAAGTCTCATGGCCCTCTATCAGAATTTGGGAAGATTGGAGAAACTTAATTTTTCGCCCAAAAAAAAAAACGTAAGGGGTACCACTGTCGTTTTTTTTTCGGGCCGAATTTTTGAGTTTCGATATCTCAGCTCTGGAAGGGGCTAGAACCTCAATTTTTGCACTCAGGTCTAAGTCTCATGGCCCTCTATCAGAATTTGGGAAGATTGGAGAAACTTAATTTTTCACCCAAAAAAAAAAACGTAAGGGGTACCACTGTCGTTTTTTCGGGCCGAATTTTTGAGTTTCGATATCTCAGCTCTGGAAGGGGCTAGAACCTCCATTTTTGCACTCAGGTCTAAGTCTCATGGCCCTCTATCAGAATTTGGGAAGATTGGAGAAACTTAATTTTTCGCCCAAAAAAAAAAAACGTAAGGGGTACCACTGTCGTTTTTTTTTTGGGCCGAATTTTTGAGTTTCGATATCTCAGCTCTGGAAAGGGCTAGAGCCTCCATTTTTGCACTCAGGTCTAAGTCTCATGGCCCTCTATCAGAATTTGGGAAGATTGGAGAAACTTAATTTTTCGCCCAAAAAAAAAAAACGTAAGGGGTACCACTGTCGTTTTTTTTTTTGGGCCGAATTTTTGAGTTTCGATATCTCAGCTCTGGAAAGGGCTAGAGCCTCCATTTTTGCACTCAGGTCTAAGTCTCATGGCCCTCTATCAGAATTTGGGAAGATTGGAGAAACTTAATTTTTCGCCCAAAAAAAAAAACGTAAGGGGTACCACTGTCGTTTTTTTTTTCGGGCCGAATTTTTGAGTTTCGATATCTCAGCTCTGGAAGGGGCTAGAACCTCCATTTTTGCACTCAGGTCTAAGTCTCATGGCCCTCTATCAGAATTTGGGAAGATTGGAGAAACTAAATTTTTCGCCCGAAAAAAAAAACGTAAGGAGTACCACTGTCGTTTTTTTTTCGGGCCGAATTTTTGAGTTTCGATATCTCAGCTCTGGAAGGGGCTAGAACCTCCATTTTTGCACTCAGGTCTAAGTCTCATGGCCCTCTATCAGAATTTGGGAAGATTGGAGAAACTTAATTTTTCGCCCGAAAAAAAAAACGTAAGGGGTACCACTGTCGTTTTTTTTTCGGGCCGAATTTTTGAGTTTCGATATCTCAGCTCTGGAAGGGGCTAGAACCTCCATTTTTGCACTCAGGTCTAAGTCTCATGGCCCTCTATCAGAATTTGGGAAGATTGGAGAAACTTAATTTTTCGCCCAAAAAAAAAACGTAAGGGGTACCACTGTCGTTTTTTTTTTCGGGCCGAATTTTTGAGTTTCGATATCTCAGCTCTGGAAGGGGCTAGAACCTCCATTTTTGCACTCAGGTCTAAGTCTCATGGCCCTCTATCAGAATTTGGGAAGATTGGAGAAACTTAATTTTTCGCCCAAAAAAAAAAACGTAAGGGGTACCACTGTCGTTTTTTTTTCGGGCCGAATTTTTGAGTTTCGATATCTCAGCTCTGGAAGGGGCTAGAACCTCCATTTTTGCACTCAGGTCTAAGTCTCATGGCCCTCTATCAGAATTTGGGAAGATTGGAGAAACTTAATTTTTCGCCCGAAAAAAAAACGTAAGGGGTACCACTGTCGTTTTTTTTTTCGGGCCGAATTTTTGAGTTTCGATATCTCAGCTCTGGAAGGGGCTAGAACCTCCATTTTTGCACTCAGGTCTAAGTCTCATGGCCCTCTATCAGAATTTGGGAAGATTGGAGAAACTTAATTTTTCGCCCGAAAAAAAAAACGTAAGGGGTACCACTGTCGTTTTTTTTTTCGGGCCGAATTTTTGAGTTTCGATATCTCAGCTCTGGAAGGGGCTAGAACCTCCATTTTTGCACTCAGGTCTAAGTCTCATGGCCCTCTATCAGAATTTGGGAAGATTGGAGAAACTTAATTTTTCGCCCAAAAAAAAAACGTAAGGGGTACCACTGTCGTTTTTTTTTTCGGGCCGAATTTTTGAGTTTCGATATCTCAGCTCTGGAAGGGGCTAGAACCTCCATTTTTGCACTCAGGTCTAAGTCTCATGGCCCTCTATCAGAATTTGGGAAGATTGGAGAAACGTAATTTTTCGCCCAAAAAAAAAAACGTAAGGGGTACCACTGTCGTTTTTTTTTCGGGCCGAATTTTTGAGTTTCGATATTTCAGCTCTGGAAGGGGCTAGAACCTCCATTTTTGCACTCAGGTCTAAGTCTCATGGCCCTCTATCAGAATTTGGGAAGATTGGAGAAACTTAATTTTTCGCCCAAAAAAAAAAACGTAAGGGGTACCACTGTCGTTTTTTTTTCGGGCCGAATTTTTGAGTTTCGATATCTCAGCTCTGGAAGGGGCTAGAACCTCCATTTTTGCACTCAGGTCTAAGTCTCATGGCCCTCTATCAGAATTTGGGAAGATTGGAGAAACTTAATTTTTCGCCCAAAAAAAAAAACGTAAGGGGTACCACTGTCGTTTTTTTTTTCGGGCCGAATTTTTGAGTTTCAATATCTCAGCTCTGGAAGGGGCTAGAACCTCCATTTTTGCACTCAGGTCTAAGTCTCATGGCCCTCTATCAGAATTTGGGAAGATTGGAGAAACTTAATTTTTCGCCCAAAAAAAAAACATAAGGGGTACCACTGTCGTTTTTTTTTCGGGCCGATATTTTGAGTTTCGATATCTCAGCTCTGGAAGGGGCTAGAACCTCCATTTTTGCACTC